>NW_026925859.1:0-104644 GCF_032062105.1 Saccostrea cuccullata
TGCATTTACCTTTCATATCTAGGTGAGAAAAGTCTGCAGTTGTCCCTTTCAGGTCGAATGAAGTTTTGTCTTCATTTTCAAGGCCATGGCCAACTAAAAAGAATTTTAAAAAGTCACGGATGACAGAGTTATAAGAATAGTGAGAATATGTATCTCAATAACCTTTGGAATAATACCAATCTTTCTAAAAAAAAAAAAGATTTATTGAGTTTCTGCCTCAATTTGATTCCAATAAAAAAAAATCTTTTGGGGAGTTGAACTATGTTCAATCTCCCATGGTCATTACGCATTTGACATGCACAGTAATTTTTGTTGATTTAAAATCCGAAAGCAAGGCTAAATCAGCAGTATCACTTGCCAAAAGCGATAAGTCTAGTTCTCTGTTATAAATGTAAAAACTAAAAATGGACACCAAGCAGGGGGTATAAAAAAGAAATAATGTAGAAAGGCAAGCATTATGGCCCATGCGTTTTTTGCTATTCAATGTTTCTGAATGTCTTTCTCAAGAATGTTGCAACTCAGAAAATCTGAAACAGTTGTCTGTATTTGAAATAATGATATTGTTCACTCACTTTACCTCCCGATCAAAGATTTTATTTTACATGTTCAACTCCCATGAGTATTTTCAGTACTTTGATTTATATTTGGAAACGTGCACCCGATTCAAATATGGCTATTTTTGTATCTACTCCGTCGAAGTTCATTGTTTGTTAACGTTTGAACATTTCAACTTCATTGTAAGCATTGAACGAATTCTTCCATTTTGGTATATATATTTTTCATAAAAGGCGGCATGGAGATATGGGTTATTAGTTTTAGAATGATTGCCGATTTTTTAAGACTTAATTAGTATCTGAATACTGCAATACGGTTCAAATTCACATGTTGAGGATAATTAGAATTGTATTTAGACTTGTCATGTGATTTTGGAGTGACATGAGTATAGCAAATATACTTGCAGTTTTGAGATCATTTATAAATTCCAATATTGCAAAGACATACAAAATAGTCCGAAAGAAGGTTTCTCCGATTGCCTTCAAATTTTGTGAGCAAAATGTAGAATGCATAAAAAGAAATCAGACAAATTTTTACTGAGCTAATCAAACCCATATAAGTTGTAAGGCCTGTTACTAAAAATAGCTCTTATGCAACAAAATTTGAGGTAATTTTTTAACGTTTTAGTCATATTTTGAGGAGAAATAAAATTATAACTTTAAAAATTATTCAAATATTTTATTTTGTAGTAAAAGAATAAAGTTTAGTTCTACTTAAATGCATAAACAGAATGATTGACATTCATTTTGTTTTAGTGCAAATAGGTCATGAAATTGGCACTGTTCCAAAATTTGGAAAAAGTGACAATTTTAGGTGGAATTGACACGACTGTAGTAAATAGGGGGGATATTTTAATCCAGTAAATTTTATTGCTTGTTGTTAAGGATGCTTATGCTAACAAAATATTAAAAAAACTACCCTTGGCCAGTTTACTTTTTAGAAAATATTGAACGTCAAAGTTTGTGAAATTTCCACATCAAAAATTTCAAGAATACAGTTAGAGCTACTCATAAAGTACCTCAAAACATGTCCAAAAATAAAAAAAAAGGTAATTTTTAGCATACTTCATATCTGTATTACCGAATTTAACACTAAATTTAATAGATAATGAATTAAAATACAAGATATACATCAAAAGCGGGGAAGGGGGGGGGGTATTTATAAATTTCTTATAAACCACTACATGGATTAACGCCAGGTCTCTGAGAAACCTATGAAAAAACTAGTCTAAAAGCACATTTCACAGATCAAATATGCAAAATATTTTGGAAAAAAAATGTTGAACGGATGAATTATTTCTAGGTAACATTACTTTTCTGCCATTTTGGATTTTAAAAAGGTGGGAAATGCTTGTTAGCCTTTCTTAACTAAGTTGTTTGAATATAAAACAAAAACTGAATAACATTTTTTTTTTTAATTACTGTGAATAATACTCTATCTTCTTAATAAATATTGAATATGAGTTTCATCTTCCTTGGTCCAATTGCTCTTGAGAAGCAGATTTTTCAATGATGCCATTAATTTTTCACTATGTTGTTATTTCCAATCTGACTAAAGCCCAACCTCTAGAGGATCTCTTCCTTGCAACATTTCAAAAAAATCGGGAAGCAGATGGAAAATCTAATTTTAATAAGATTGGTAATTATCCCCCCTCGGAGAGGTTGTGGCCCTTCATATGAAGAAACTTAAACCTCCTTTACCCAAGGATACTCTGTGCCAAGTTTGGTTGAAGTTGGCCCAGTAGGTCTGGAAGAGATGAATAGTAAAAAGTTTAAAGACAACAACAACAACACTATTGACAACAGGACAATCTCCGATCAAAAAAGCTCAAGCCTTTGGCTCAGGAGAGGTAAAAATGAGTATACCATTTAGTAAGTAGAGAAGTTGTTCATCCTGATGCTTTATGAAATTTTCATCAAAATTTATACCGTATCATTACAATTTTTGAAATCATTGATTTTATCAACAAAATCTTGTTAACTATTTGTAAACAATATAAATATTCAGTATATGCTTAACTATTTCTATAAATTTACAGCTGTATACACCTCTTCAACAATGTTTTCAACATTTTCATTATATTCATTTGTCTCTATCATAGCCACAGCCTCTGACAATTTTTCATCACAATCAATGTCAGAAATTTCTGCAAATTCAACACCAGTAGATGGCATTCTCTTCTCTGGTGTACATTTGAGTTTGGATAAGAACGAAGCCATATACCCTTTGATTTGAGTTGGGTTTAACCACTCTTCCTTCTGAAAAAACCTCTCACCCTTTTCATTGCATGTTTTTCTTACTTCATCTGCAAGTGCATTATAATCTGGTCTTTTCCCTGTTCGTTCACAAGTCAAACAAATTTTATTTAAGTATTCCTTCACCTTTTTTGAAAACCGAACATTTGTCCGCTTCCCTTTCAAAGCCCAACCTTCTCTGTCCTGTAGACTAGTTTCTGATTCATTATTGTCCCTTACATTCACTGAATTAATCAAGTCCAAGTGTGTTTGTTGTACAGATTCACACCTAGAAGCATATAGCTCAACAGTCGAATCAAAGGCAGATTTACTTGTTCTGTAGGAATGTTTACCAATAGCAATACATGTATGCTTTTCAAGAGTAGATGCTCTAGCAAAAATTTTGTGACATGAAGTATCTGGGCATGAAAAATAGGTATCATTTTCTTGTGAATAAGTTTCCAGATTGCTGTCATCCTCCTCTTCAGTAGTTGGGTTACATGTTGTACCATGATCTAGATCTGGATCCGATACTCTCCCTGCTCCACTATGACACTCTGTAAAGGGTTGCAATACCTGAAAAAAGTTTTTTATGTCATTATACCTATAAATGTGATCAACATACTGATCAAGTTGAAATACTTATTCCAGGTGAAATAGCTAAATGTGTTGTTGAAAACACCATATATTATGAATGATAAACATTGTCAGACAAATAATCAGGTTATTAGACACATGAAAACTGAAAAAGTGAAGGTGAGGAAATATTTTTGCTATGAAGTTTATTATAAATAACTTGTGAATTGCTGTATTAATGTAATAAATGTAAATGTTTGATGATATTACTGCATAAGAAAAAATACCTCTAGTTTGTACGCTTTCTCCTTAGATAAGTTGGATCACTTATTGCTGAAGGTGGTACCAATTTTCCTTGACCAATTTTATATGCCTTCCTTGCTAATATGCCACTTTCAGTAAAAGAGAAATTATTCAGAACGCTAATTGCAGGAATCTTGCACTTCACTTTAGGCTCAAACTTTTGATCTAAGAGAATACAAAAAGTGTTTGCTCTTTAAATACCAAACATAGCTAAGAAATGCAGTCTTTATCATTTGTACAAAACATCATGGCCCGGATTTGCATACTAAAAATGTGCAGTTTGACAAACCAGTTTTTTTTTCATATAAGTCTTTTAAAATATTTTTTTCAGATAACAATTATATACCATTCACTCTTATCAGGACACTTGTCTTTTAATGTATTGGGGTCCAAAAAAATCCTCTGCATGTTAACAAATGGCAGCAAGAAGTGAAAGTTAATAGTAAATTATTTATAACTTTCCCAGGTTTGTTATACAATTTGACTAAAATTTGGACCTATTGAAAACATATGGTATACTAATTAAATATCATATTGTGCATGCTTAAATGTTCAGCAAATTTTGTAACTACACAAGAAATATGCCATTACCTTTCTAAAATATCAATTTTGCAAAATATATGTGATAATATTTGGCCCAATCCAAAAAAACCTTTCCTTGATTAATGCCTGGTACTTTTATGTATACTCTTTAGTTTAGACTTATTTTGATGTACAAATATTTAACCATGTGTCAATACAACAATTCAAAAGCATAAATTACATGTAGGCTATGCGAAACAAAGCATATGTGCAGTTGAATGTTGAATATTTTTTAATTAGAGAAGTTATAATTTTTACTCCATCTCTTAACAACTGTTTGAACTTTCTTAATTTCTTTTCAAAAGTATACATGTGAAGACATATCAAACAATAAACATGACTGTTCCTAGTTAGAACATTTTCATTCATTATTTAAATTTCTATTACAAATTTTATATAGGTCACTGTAGATATTGAAATAAATAGGATTTGCAACTTAAACTTGGATGTCCAGTTTTTTTTTTTTATTGCAGAATTATTTCAAGAACAGAGAAATAATATTTATAATCTTCTGTTGAAGTGTTTTTGCCGCATTGCGATGAAAAACTTTTTCATAACCTATGATTGAAGCACACATTTCAAAAGCATACATGTTTTAATTTAAATACAAATCTAACATTATAATTGCATTATATAATTTTATGGCAAAATAAATTTATTAAAAATGCAGCTCATATTACTTGAAGTAGAGATAAGATATTTGGCCTACCTGTCAACATGGAAAATAATGGATTCAGTTTCAAAATCGTCAAAATGTCAAGTTTTGGCTTTGCAGAAGTTTGTTATTTTTTCGCCATTTAAACCATGTTAACCCCCCCCCCCCATTATCCGTATGTCTTGGGTAGATTCATAACTATAAATATACCACCGTGTACATGGTCAACACGGTCATGAGAAAAAAAATCCACATTTCTGATTTTACAATCAATCCGACAGTATCTGTGTCCACAACTTTTTAGCATAGAACCTGATACTATAGATCTCGGTCGGAGCTTTAAAGAAGCGCAAACACTGTGATGGATCCTTGATACTGTCATACAAATAAAATACTTGACATACACGGCACGAAATGGATAAAAATCAGTGAAGTTGCATTGTCCTCTTGGCGACCCTGACACATTGGAATGTCATTTCCGCCTTTTTTCACAAGAGACTTCCACAAGGGAGATAACTCATTTATGCACACTTACTCATTCTTGTCATCTTATTTTCTTTGATCAATTTGGGAGTGATTTTAAGTTTTATCAACTTTTAAATTTTTACAGCCTTTCTAAATATAAATTCAGACTAAAATATGTTTATTGGTCATCAAATGAATCCATATTAATAGTAATTGACTAATTCTATGGTACAAAATGAGAGCTTTGCTAACATGCTTAATTGTCATCATTTCAACAATTTATAAAATATATCTGCACTAAATAGCCAAGGGTGAATTTTTTTATATTTGATAGAACATAAATTAATTATTATAATAAACCTTATTTGATCAAATTATTTTATCCCCCACCGCTGTACCACTGTACTAAAAATATCCATAATTATTCTGAATTTCCAAATTTCGCCTAACATATGGCTTCAGTATAGACTGCAGATAGTTGTAATCATTATGGAAAATAGGTATTTGTAATTTTTGACATATATGTATTTATGAAAAAATGAAATACTGTATTTAGAATAATTATACAGTGACTTTATCAGGCCTCAAACTTTCCTATTTTTCCTTCTATATAATGCCAATTATTGCTAAATATAGAAATTGGGTTGTTACTAAAAATAGATGCATGTGACACACTCTTACAATTCATTTTTTATATCCTAATATAACCCTGATCTTAAAAATATATGACAAGATGAAAAGCTCTAAACACCCTTTTGGACAATTTTTCAGATTTTGCATGTTTTTCTCAGAGACAGGCTGTTAAAAGGACTATAATATTACTTTTTAAATGAATCGGCAAACAAATACACGACGGTACTTACTTAGAAAATATACGTGGGCGAGTATGTAAATGAAATTGTAAAATATAGATCGCTCTAAGTTATACGGCATTTTATATAAAATAACTGTAAATTTATGATCCTTGTTTAAGATCAAAGGGTTGACTAGATCTTTCAAAATAACAAATCCTAAAAAATGTATTTTTTAAAAGAAATATTCTATAATTATTTTTGAATTTAACATTATAAATTTATTTTTAAAACTAATTAAATGGCACAAAATCTTAATCTTGGAGAGGAAGAGAGTCTTACAACTTTCACACTGGATTGTTCCGAGAAACTTGTAAATGAATTAAAATTACGCTTTGTTACCTTTTTAGACAGGATTCAAAGTAAATGCAACATTAATAAAGTACACATTTTTGAGTTGTTACCCTTGTTAAACTAGGTAATCTGAGTACGGACCTACTGGCCTCTCAGGTCTGTCAGGTTACAAAAGTAGGTGGCAGAGCCGGGATTTACTGGAGGTATTGATGTACGTAATGAATCGACTGAGGATAGTCTAAGGGAATCCTTAGATAAGTTGGAAGAGAAGCTAAAGAGGTATATCTTTGACTAGTCTTTACATTTTAATAGGGGACATGACAGAACGCCAAGCAATGGTAGTGGACTTGCAACTCGTCAGTCAGATGGTTTATTTAAGAAGTAAACAAGTCAAATTTAACTCAAAATTAACATAGCCAACTTAATATACCATAATGCGGCAGGTTGCTTATTTAACATCAGATGAAATATTGATCCTTGACATTATGAAAATAAATCAATGCAACGTCGATGTTAGTAATGAAGTTCCTGATGACAGTGGTCCTGATAGGAGAATGACAATTGAAGGTTCACTCTGGCGTTTTAGAATAACAGCAGCTAATACAGTGAAAATTCCGCCAAGGAGTGAGTTGATTGTACCTGGTAAAGTGTGTGTTCCAAAGGGTTCAAGTTTGCCATACTGTTAGAGTATTATTGCACCAGTTGACAAGTACAACAAATTGCAGATCACATTAATTAACAGCAAGAAAAGTATTAACTCTCTAAGAAACGGTGCAAGTTAGACTTATGAACGTTGAGCAAGAGTCAAATGTGGTGCACTCTGGAAAGTACACTGTAATTGGATAACCTGCAGAGAGTGATACTGTGATGGACTGACTGGTTAATGAGAAATTATCAACTACTAGAATGCTTTGTTAGGATTTATCTGATTTACGTAATAAAAGTAAGACATTATGACTCCTTCGCAGAAAACCTGTTGCTAAAGTATACATGTTTGTTTACAGAAAATAGCTTGGACTATGGCATTATTTGAATAGTAAAACATCATATCGATACAGGTGACAGTAGACCTATTAAATAAAGACCACGAAGGGCGACAGCAAACCTGACAGTAAAAGTCGACAAAAATATAGATGACATGCTTAAAAATGGTCCTCGCCAATAGTGTTGGTCAGGAAGAAAGATGGAAGATATAGTTTCTTTGTTGACTTTCGTCGCCTCAACAGTTGCACTGTACACGATGCATGCCCTCAAATATCAAGTTTTGATTATTTTATTTTCTTTGGAGAAAATCAAAAGTAGCTGAAATAAGGATGAACGGTTTTTTTTACTGTATGCAGTACCGTAAAACCCACGACTCCCCTTCTCCAAAAAAAGTTAACCATTCCATTTCCATGTTTTGAATGATGTTTGACTGAAACTAAGATACATGACTGTTTATTAAAATATTTTAGTAGAAAGGATCTAAATAAAAACATACCGCTGCTTAAATCTGTAATAGAAACTGAGATGTCATCTTTTACAAGACCAACTGCTGACAGGATATCTGGATCATAAAAAAATACCATCAAGTATTGATTTACTTTCCCTTTCTTTGAGTCATCTATGAAGTGATTGTATCCATCTTCTGTTGCAAATGTCATGCTCATTAACATACTTCCATACAAAATATACATATCGCTAAGCTTGTAATTTTTTCGGAGGGTTGATATAAACGTTACAAATTTATTTAGAATCGCAATCTTCTTTTCTGGATTCATCCCTGCATATTTGGGAATAAAATTTTTCATTCTTTCAAGCAAATGCATGGCAGACTCTTTCTCGTCATCAGATGTGATTCCATCAACGTACAATTCAAAACTGCTTTGAATATCACTGATATCTTCTTCCGTTGACTTTTTGTTGATTTCGTCCATCATTTGATTGAGTGAATCGGTTATCATATCACTCATTACGTGAACTTGAGCTCTTTTCGACGTGTCTTTTGCTTCTAATGTTATTAAGAAAATGTTCCGTCTTCTTCCTGTAAATTAAAAGAAATTAATATTTTCTTCTAGAGATAATAAATATTACATGTATATCAAAAACGAGTTCAACTCGTTATTATACAATTACTATGAGGACTGTTAATTATATATATTAAAGTACCTATTGGTCAAGGTATGACTTTTTTATGAGTTTATATTGAATTAACTTGAAAACCGAAATCAGGAAAAAATTATTATTGAAGAAAATAAAGAAATTCCTCTTCCTATATTTTCGTCGATTTATTTTAAATACTTAAAGGTATTCAAATGCTTTTGCTTTCGACAGAAAAAATTATGAACCAACATTCAATGTAGAGTTTCATATTTGAAGGTTCTTATAATGAATTGTCCTTCTTCGAATGTATTGTTCTAATCTAAAATCACAATGAATAGGGTCATTCTAATGTCGTTCTTAATTTTAACCTGATAACAATGCCAAACATAATATAAACTGAAACATATGGATTTTCGAAGAGGCAAAATAAATAAACATTGAGATTCACATAGTAAAAAATACTAAATGGAAAAATATCTAATGCTCAAATCTAATGCGCATAACGAATATGAAGAGTCTTTCAAAAAATATTTATCTATCTACCCAGGCATATGACCTCTTAATTGTTTCTAAGACCACCGTGGCATTTTTTATATTTTGGTACAGAAATATTTGGACTGACCTACAGTGTATTTGTTATATTTTACGTACACACTCCATGTATAATTCTGCAATGTGGGACATAAAGAGCTATGAAAAATATTTTTATGTTTTATATGTGAAATTTAATTTGTGGTTGATTTTTAAAAAAATAGAATTAACCTAAGAGTTTTATTGCATTAAGAACTTTGTTGATAGCAAAAGCCAAACAACTATAGAAAATACCACATATACCAAAAGAAGGAGAATACTCTGTTCAAGGCGCAGTGTTACAATGACAAATGGAAACATTGGCGAATTGTGTTAGATAAAATACATTCTTTACAAGGATGGGCGGTTAAAAAAAAATTTACTGATATCAGAAAAATCTATGTGATTCATATCAACATGTTGAGGACGATTAGATTTATTTATTTTTATTACATACTTAGTAATAAAAACAGCTTTTTTTTGCACATGCGATATGGCTGACGTCACCATAGCTGTATCAGCCCTGCAAGGCTGATATGGATTTCCCGAGTTGATATAGGTTATCAGCCCTGCTGCGTGTATGGCTGATACGGATCAATATCACCCCCCCCCCCCTAGTAAATTAAACCTAAAAAAACAGTAATTGTGATCAAACACATATTTTGGGGGTAACATAATTCTGTTAATTTTATTAAATTAACTTTTTGAATGAAATGATAATTTAACTGATAATGAATAGATTATTTTAAAATTACGGATTAGGGACATTTGAAGTAGAAGTACATGCAGAAACAAACCGAATCTGTATGAGACAATAGACTGTGTACATTTTAAGAAGTCCGTGCATGATCATTTAATTATTTTTCTCTCAACTTAATGTCTTCTATGTAATAAAATATAATAAAACATACCCTTTTCCACATCACATCCTGTATCAACCCTCGGGTCTTCAGCCCTCTGGCTGATATTGGTGACTCGGACTCATACAGGATGTGATATGGAAAAGGGTATGTACTATTCTCTATATACCTGTCACGTTATGTTCGAGTCACATGATTATTAGCTACATTTAATTGCAGCATTGGGATCATCTATAAGAATCAATATTGCAAGGCCACAACTAAGTTAAAAATACAAGTTAAATTTAAACAAAAAATGTAATTCTTTTCAACACAATATCTATTATTCAAAAGTGCTGCAAACTTATTGTTTAATTGCTAATTACATGTAGAATATTTAACTGGACAACTATATAAAATATAGGTATAATTAATTTATTTGCAAGATTTCGTTTTGTTCAAAGCACTTTTCAGATATTTAAATGCCTCTTGAGTTCATGTGTAATCAATGAGGGTATGCCCTTACGATAAATCGATTACGTTGCACCCTTTACTATCTTCCCAGTACAGTTACTTAAGGTGCACAATGAAAATATCGAAAATATTTTGCAGTTAAAAATATATTCAAAATCGGGATGGCGATTCTTTTAGTACCTTATTTATATCGGATAATTGTAGTTATTGTGAAAAACTACATATTGAAGACGATAAGATTCTATATTAATTTTAGACTTGTCACGTGATGCAGCAGTCACGTGATTTCAGCAAATTTACTTGCAGTATTGCAAGGGATTGTGGTCAACCGCTTTCGTAGTCTTTGTGGGTGAAATGCCATTTTGTGTTACTTATGAACGTCCTTTCATATGTCATTCAAAAGTTATCACCTTAACTACATATGGGTCATTTTCAAAAAATGTCCAAATTCCTGTTATACAAGCTTTTTTTGAAAATTTTGCAATAAAAATCAAATTTTTTTTACCCGATGAATTTAACAACAATCTATAAGTGTAGAAAAAAATTAAGTGTGATTAAAAATTGACTTGAATACTGAAAAAAGTCCTTCAACCTGAGTAAAATTAAAGAGAATTGCTTGTGATTTCGCCGGATGTTTGACTTCAACTCTGATTATTGCTGTAGTAAATATAATATAGCAGTGTAAAATGACCTTTATTGTGTTGTACATGTTTAATACTGTCTGAATGCATGCTAAAATGTCATTGAAAAAGAGTAAGAATATGATTTTTTTAATGGTAAGTGTGTGTTATTTTTGCCGTGTCCTTGGAGTAACCAGGACATAAAAGTTATCTGTAACAGTTATCTTTCCTAAAGAAACTCTTCACTATTAGCCTCCCTCTTTTGGTATTGTTCCCGCCAAAATATCATGAGACACTTTACACAGATCTTTTATACCATAGGCACAATATGTGGTTGAAGGCAAGTTTGATTGCAATAGTAATTTATTTTTGAGTTCTGGAGTTACTTCGATATTGTGATGATGAATTAATTTGCCATTTCTTTGATGCATTGAGCAAGTTTATAACAAAATACCTATCATCTAGGAGCTGTGCTTTATGTTCATAAGTCAGTTATTGCTTTTATACTTCCAATTATTTATATAATAATTCCCTGGTGTTACTGTCCATTTTGTTACTGCAAGAAAAGTTACTCTAAGGATGTATCTAGTTACTCCATGGACAACTTACATAGAAAATAATTAAAAAGAATGAAAGTTGGAGTCATATGTTTTATTTTCCTCCCTTAATCAAAACTAACCAGTAACTAATTTTGTTTTAAAATGCCAAATTATTTACTAAATGTTTTTACCATTTGAAAATCATATGATTTTGCAGTCTTGGTTATGCAAAGGACAGAATTGGGTAACTCCGCGGACCAATTGAAAAAAAAACCTTTAAATTGCCAATTCTAATACAACATTTGTGTAAAGTTTATTACAATATAAAATAACAGAAATATTTTTATCAAACTGGCATTTATTTTTCATATTATGTTTCCATGAGCTATAAATTAATTCAATAAATAATTTGAGTAACACAAAGGACAATGTTTGGTAACACAATGGATGTAAAAACGATTAAATATTTATGTTATTAATATACTCTTGCATGTTCTTTTGTTTCTGTAGGAAAATATCCAACTTTTATTCCTTTTGAATAAATTGAAATATCAAGATTGATTATGTAATGCAATCATATCCCCTTTTATGCTCTTTAAAGTAACCTATGGTAACACCATAGACAAATTCAGTTACTCAAGGGACACAGCAAGGATTAAAGATAGAAAAATGAATCAGGCGTATTGCATATGGAGTGGTAATTGTGTTCATTGTATTGCAGAAAACAATTGTGGTGGGATATTGCAATTCAAGTAACAATAAATAATGAAGTGCTAAAAATATATGATGGTTAAAAATGGTAACACAAAGGAAGTTTTAGGTAACACAAGGGAATGTGAAATAAGGCAGAATATGATTTGTTTTCTTTAGTCTGAGGATTCTAGTTATGTTCTCTTGATGAGGATGATGTAAACAAGACACATTAAAAAGTTGCAATGAAGCCAATAGAATCCAAGACGTAAAAGATAGATTTATATCATTGAATTGAAAATACCTTTAAAGTTATATCAGATACGGAACATTTCTTTGCAAATGCATTTAAAGTCATTTAATCATGTAAACCCTTAGATGAAAAAGTCACAAATTGTTCATAACTGTTCTAAAGGGATTTCAAAAGATTTTTTAAGGAGACAATGTACCATTCATTACCCTAGAATACAGTTTTGCATTAAGTTGAGGATGTTCTTCAGATTTGTCCAACTGAAATCCCTCATGACTGTGTTCTACATCCTGTAAAAGTTGGTGCTGAAAGAAGTTTTTAACCTTGGATGTACATATTAAGCTTTTGGAAAGTGGTGGTGAAGATTATATAGTCGAGGCAGCATTGGACAACAACAAGGCCAGATATGGTGGGAGACCATACATTTCAAGCCACTTTGTTGGATTTTTACCCTGAAGAACTGTCAATGAAAGTTTAGCAAACGATCAGTGGATACAAGAGCAAAAAGGGCAGAAAAATATCAATGAAAAAAATGAAAAAGAGTACAGATTAAAAAAAAGTCAAGAGTTCCTGATAGGAAATCCGACTAAAGAAACTGAAAAGACTGACACCCTGGAAGAGAAAGAATTGGAGTCAATAATGAACATCAGACTACAGATGAAGAGAAATCAGATCCTTTGGAAGAGAGACTGCATGGATAAAGATACAGAAAAAATGAACTTAAATGTATGCACGGGATTAGACAGAACCTAAACCCATGTTCCTTTTTAACAGGCCAAAAACTTTAAAAGATAAAAGCTGGTATAGCATTGCTAATGTTTTAATAATATTGTCACCATCATATCTTGTAGATGTGTATTATGTAGAGAGCTCATTGTGGAAAGAGGCTAACTGTAGATAAATGACATGAAAATGTAAAATCCATAAAAAGATTAATGCATTCTATATATTTGAAATCTGGTCAATTACAAATACATGTACATGTTCTAGTTTCACAATTATTTCTTCATTAAAAATTAGTTCTAGCTGATCTAAGACTCATCTATGTAAACCTTTGAATCTTTTAAAGGTGTCCTTTGTGTTATTTTTTGTCATTGGTGTTACACCTTCTGCTTGGATATGTAAATACACTAACAAGTACTGATCAATGATTCAAAGTCATGTGATAGTAATTATTTATTATTCGGGCATAACAATTTGATTTCATTTTTCTACTGTCATATATCTTATGATTGGATAGTTATGTCTATGTCGTTACTGTTTTATCCTTGGTGTTACTAGTCAGACTCAAAATGTATAATGAAAGAAATCCCCCGCCAATTTTTTATGTTAAAGCCATATACTCTTATATTCACCTCTAGGGTAATTTCATTACTATCCTTTTCGGAAGGAAGGAGAACAACTTTATTATTTCTTTCTAAGTATTACACAAAATATCCTTAGTGTAACCTTTATGTCCTTTGTGTTATGCAAATATCCTTGGTGTTACCAACACAGTTTTCCTATATTTATGTTCTAAATCTTTATACAATTTTATCGAAACTTGCAACACAATACTGTCGTTTTCTAATACTAAGTTTATTTGCAAAGCAAGTATTTTGTGCTGAGGTAAATGATGTATGCCTTAAGTAAACGTGTAAGATATATACAAAAGTTACAACACTTACAACTTCCAGCTATACTTTATCTGATAATTTTCTGTTATGAAACTTCAGTTTGATTCTATAGAATAATTTTATCATTATGTTGAGATTGTTATTCTAAAAACCTTAAATTTTTTTTTTAATTATGATTTTACTATGACTTTTAACTAAGTAACACCATGGACATTTATTGTTGGGTCCATGTACATATGATGTTTTTCTTAGTATATGTTAATAGAATTCTTTGTGCTTTAACATTGTTTATGCATCTATGATGTTTGAATGCTAAAATTAAACTTTAAAAAGTTTAGATCGCCACATTTATTTTTGCAAAATACTGGTGTTGGAATTTGGACAAATTTTGAAAATGACTCATATATTTTTTTGAATTATGTCAATCGTGAAGGTCAAGGTCACGGTGTCAGAAATCATTGCGGAATTACCTTGTCACGGATAATGCACATGTCATATATATGAAAGCCCTAACTCTTCTCAATCAAAAGTAATTAGGAAAAATTCACATTAATGTAAACGTAGGTCAAACAACAACGTCAAGGTCACGGGGTTAAAAAAAATTCTAGTGTACTTAGAATTTTTTTTTGAATGAAACGACTCAGAATTCTCACAGAAAAAGACTACCAAACATGATTTATATAGATGAAAACCTAAATTAAGATTAAAAAGGGAAAAAAATTCAAAGTCGTGATTAATCCCAGATCGCCTCCGTGAAAATTCAATATGAAAACAACTAGCGCAATTTTACCAGCCATCGTCGACATTAGCTTCGCACTCATTTCCCAGAGTAACGACAGTCAGAGAGGCTAATAGTGCATAATAATGGAATGAAAGCTAGCCAACAAAAAATTGTACAAGCAGATTCACATCGAAAATTTATTCTTTGATTTTTACAATAACTGCAGCAAAAAGAAGAAATAATCTAATACTGCTGAGCTGATACTTTTTATTCCTTTTGTTTATGTATTAAAAATTTTCCTTAAAATTAAAATTTATACTGAAACGCAAAAGAAACGCTACATACTATTTAGGGGGAAAATAATTACACATAATAAACAATTTTGTATCTTACAAGTATTTATATCTTCAATTTAGAAAAATCGTTTATTTAACGGTTGAATGATTTTCATACCATTACTGGAAGTCAAGTTTGATTCTGCTCAACAGAAATAAAAAAAAAGTTGCATGTTCAACAAAACATTTGGAAATAATACTGATTTTAAGGGTTTGTAACTGTTCATCGTAAGTAATACAGCATTATTTTAAAAAATGTTCCGTTCCCCTAGCGATGCTAAGGCTCCCTGAAAATGAGTAAAGTACGCATTTCCATTGCCCTAGTTGAAAAATATCAAAAAGGTGATGGAGAGATGCTGATGCAAACTTTTACTTTATCACGCCTCAGCAGCTCACTCTGACATATCATATGCAATAATGATTATTCTTGGACTGAAAGTCCAGGGTTTACTACACGGCGCTAGATTATAGAGAATTCTATCTAATCATCTGAAAAGAGGCATTTAAAAATTGGTAAATAATAATTCCTTTGCTAAGATCTCGATATTATTGAATCTATTGTATCGTAGAAAATGAACTACAATTGTTATGTAGGGCAGTCTTCTGGGTTTTAATATTATGTCTGTTAGGGGGTGTTTCAACAGACATATTTTTCTTTCTAAGTTAAAAATAATCATTTAACATTTTCATCAAATCTCAAATGCTATTAAAAGTGATTTTAGTATTACTGTATACCTTTTTGAAAATCATTGAATAAAAAATTTAAACATTTGTAGATTACTGCTTTTGCGTTTCAGTATCTATACATGTACTGGTACAAGTAAATTCATCTAATGACGTCATGCATAAAAGATACAACATAATTATGTTAACATGCAAATTATTTGTTAACATTGAAAATAATTTATCAGCATGCAGAAATATATATCAACATGCAGCTTATTTATGTCGACATACAGCGTCACTTTGTAGGTTTTTATCAACATGTGATTTATATTTTAACATCTTAGGTATTTATGTTGTCAAGCAAGATAAAAAGTTGCAACTTTGCATTGTGTCAAAATTAACTCGAATGTTAATATAATTATCATCATTTTTGACAGAAAATAAGTGCATATTCTATCATTATCTAGCACGTTAACAAACTAGTTATAATAATTGGCATTTCAACAAAATCCTTTAATAATTGCATATTGCTTAATGAAATATAGAAATAAAGTTAAAGGTAAATCTATCAACATTAAAATTAGATTTTTGAACAGATTTGAAATTTGCATGTCAGCATATGTTAACATAAACAAGTTTCATTTCTACACAATTATGTTGAATGTTAATTAAATTTATCCTGCATTTTTATGACAAGTTTTCGTCAGCGGCAATAAATTGACATTTAAACTAAATATCACATTATCCATACTGCTTACTTTAAAAAAAAGTTTTAATCATTTCTAAACACTTTTAAATCACCAGTGTTCCAACTTCCCTTCCTGAAAATATTTTCAGATCTTTTGAACCAAATTTTAGGGTTGCTTTATGGATATTATATCCTTTGTTCCATTTTAAAATGACCTTTTCAAGATTGATTCTTAACGACTTCACGTGTGCATTTAAATATCAAGTATGTTACTAGTACAAGGTTGATGAAAATATGTTGCTTTTTTTATTTTTAATGCTTAACATAAGCTTTATAACTTAGATATTAAGATTATTTGTAAAGAAAATGTACGTTTATCTTTTTCTATTTGTGGACTTCATGATTTATATATTTAATTTGTTTTCCTCATATTTTTCGGTAATATAAAGTAATAAAGATTGGTTTATCGTTTTAAATCAGGTGATTCACTTATATCTGAAGGAAAAATAAGAGCTGTAAGCTGTGGCATGTACCTGGTCGAGTTTGTTGTCTTCCTGCCCTATGTGAGAGTACGTCTGTTCTATTAGATGTTTTTCTTTCTCTGACCATGTCATTTCTTTGTGGACGATGAAGTTCTTCCCTGAATTATACAAAATGTAATGCTTTATTCTTTCCCTAAATACCTTGAAGCTATGCATTATTAAATATAGAAATAATTTGTATTTAAGCGGGCCTACTGTGATCTTATTGTGTGAAAACTATAATAGCTAAACTATTCAATTTTATACCATATATAACTTACATTAACTTCAGTGTACACGCAAAGATTGGGGAAATCTACCGCCCGGATATTGTTAAGGAACCGTCTCAAAATACAGGTACATATACTATATGATTATATGGGAAAGTGCCAATTATTCGCACTTTAAACAAATTATACAAATACTACGATAGACCTTTTGCTCAATCTATAATTTATGATTGATAATACTATATTGTACATTATATGTAAGAAACATAAAATTTAACCGCCCAGTTACCAGAGGGAATATCGCAAAAATGCAACAAAAAAACCCCCAAATTTCCTTTTTTTATATAGAGTACTATTAAATATGACCCATACAAAGGATATATTCAAAAAATTATAAATATGACGGAGAAATTATCAAATTCCTATGTTTTAAAATTTATGAGCATATTTTTTTTACCTTTTTCTTTTATAACATTTTTATTACCCCATCTTTGAGAGCGCCTACATCAAAAACACTCTATTACGACGCCATTTACCAGTCACTTTAAAAAAATCCTTTTGAAAATCAGTTGCTTAAAATCTTAATAACATTTTTCGACCCGTAATTTCTGAATTTTGTTTAGTTTTTTTTAATTTAGTGAAAAAAAGTTGCTTTAAAACAAGGGTCAATTTTTTATACTAGGTTACTCGGACCTTTTTCCGATCGAATACCCGGCTTCTCGGTAAAAGTCTTATTAAATATGAAAAAGTTAATTGATAACTGTAAAACATTGTAAACTTTTGTAGAAATAAAATCAAATGGTCTGATGGGAGGTTTATCTGTGAATGTAACAATTACATGTATGACCACGTTGTTTCCGACGAAATTTAATCTAAATTTTTTTATTAAAGTTAAATTTATCAGATAAATACGAGAAATAAAATCATAAATGGTTCACAGTGGGTTTGTTTAGAATGATTTGTTCCCTAATTGTAATGTAACTCTTGGATGCGTTTTACGTCCGAATGATAAGTCGTCAGAGCTACATGTACAGTATCAACTTGATCAAGTTCTCCTTTAACAGAGCAAATTTACGATTTTGTACACTTTTCGATTCTATATTTCATAAAATTACGAGACATGTTGTAGATTGGTGCAACGATGGACATATGATTTTAAAAGCCTTTTATTTATATTCAACCATTTGCATTAATTTGCGCGTAATCAAACGCATCCATATCAACAATCGCACATGCAATATCGACTGTCTCTTTCCATGAGAATTAACGACTTCTGGAGAATTGAAAAAAATATGTAATTTATTTAAATATAATAGACCTTAAACGATGTTTAATGAAAACAAATAATTAGAGAAAACTAAATATAATGGTAGACGACAGCCGAAGGTGAGAAAAGCCAGGTAGGTAGCAGGTGCTTGGTCACGGTAATTACTGTATAAACACTGCCAAAAGCGATAACAGTCATTAGGAGGCACAGGAAACCCTAATTACTGTATGTACAAGCGCAATGAATATTTTAGGGTTTAAAACCGTTGTTTTAATGCGCTAATAAATAAGCTTCGAAATATTTTAACATATACCTCCGAGTAACCGAATACTGAGTTTAGTATTCAATACTCGGACGTTCGATCGAGAATCCGGTTAACCGGGTACTCGTTGACATCTCTATTTAAAACAGTAAATTCGCTTAATCTTACTATGATACGAGAAATATTGCGCAATGGAAACTACAGTCGACCCCCTTAAAGAATAGACACAGATAACGCTGAGATCAACATCAAAGATATCTTTAGATACCATAAATTCATATTCTAAATTTCAGGTTTCTGCATGGTATAGCTTAATAAAAGTTGGATATTAAGCATCCAGATATTACAGCTTTATGCTAAATTAATAGATTTATCTCAGAATAATATTAAGGCTTCTTTAAACTTTTATAGATTGCGTTCTTGATCTGTATTTCAGGAAAGTAATAGGATAACCTGAGTACAAAATAACAATAAATAATATGGCACGAGAAATCAATCCAAATTTACTCATTCGCAAAAATATGTTATAAAGGTCCAGTTTAAATATATATTTCTAGTTTTTTGTCTAGTTTTATATGTAATAGACATGACCCTTTCAAAAAAATAGATCAGGGTTTTCTTGAGAGCTAATATAATGTGCCAAAAATCAGGAAAAATTGGGTCCTTTTCTCTTAAGATCTAATTGTCAGATTGGTTAATTAAAAGAATGAATTCGTTCAAAAGAAGGTATAGAAACTAAAAAATTACAACAGGGATTCTGTAAATTCACAACAAAAAAAGCGATATCGTATCACTTGGAATCTTTTTCACCCATGAATAATCATAGCAGAACCAGAACCAGAAAGCAGTCCCAAAGACTGCTGAGTCTGCTTTCTAGCGCAGACTCAGAGCAGTCTCATGGAAGTTCCAGTGTAGTTGCAGGGACTGCTTTCTTAGAATACTTGGAGGTCGGGTTGATCTGGCTGGAAGTATAAACCATTTAATTTGCAGGTAATATCCGCAAAATCAAATAAATTTAAGTTTCCTTTTGTATAACCGGAAGAGGTCAAAAGCGACGGCACTCGTCCCGAAATATGTTTTGGAAGTCTTCTAGGAAAAGTATAAATTAAAACCACTAGATCCCTTATTTTAAGAACCAGTCTTTTTTGCGAAATATCATTTGAAAACTCTTGTATTTCTACACTTCTTTTATTGTATATAATTTTAAAAAAAGGTTTAAAGATATTATAAGCCATTAAAAAATTAAAAATTCTCGATATAAATATTTTTGGCCACACCGCGTATAGGCGATCCGTAGTTCCGATGCTTATGATATACAAAATTTCCCTCTCCATCTATCATCAATGAAGATTTAATACTTCTACGTTCCGTATTTTTTTTTAAATCTACCAGACAAATCTACCTCCTATATATCAGTAACAAGCTGAAATCTCCAAACCCTAAGTGATCTTATAAAAGCACAAAAGTACATAATTAGAATTTTAATGTTCTTTCAGACATGAAAGTTTCGTAATGATCAGACGAGTCATTTTCGAGTTATTGCATGCATAATATCGGTTAAAAACAAAAATGGTAAAAAAGTAAAACTAAGAATAGCGAAAATCTATTCCGTATAAGACCGAAAAGTTCGATGATATGCTTCTGAAAATGCAAATTGTAAAAATGCTAAATACCAAAAAAAAAGTTAAGAAAAGAAACATAAAGATAACAAGAGCAAAGCTCGTTGCAAAGCAACGAGTAGGTATTCCGTCCTGATTAACCAGAAGTAGCTTTCATTTTTAACAAAAATGAGAATGAGAAATAACGCCCGAAAATGGTTTGAATCCTCTAAAGCTTTGTTAATTAAAACAAAAATAAGCCATTTTATGCTGCTACCGGTTTGACCGGATGTGACGACAACAGACGGAAAATTAATTCTAATACTCCAAGAGATATATGTTACCCAAAATCTTGTCAAGAACGACCAACATAAGTGTTTTCCGACTACTTCTGGTTTGGCCGGAAGTGAAGATACCGGATTTATTTTGATGACTCCAATAGATTAAGCTTGAAATTTTGAACAACTTTGCTTCTTTGTCGTATTACAAATTCTCGATACGTTTTGAGATATAAACAAAAAACTTTCGCCCCCTCTAGGCCCTCAATTTTAGGGCCAGACCTTTTAGAAGATGTCATTTAAAAGATTTTAAAATTCTACACTTCCTTTGTTCTATAAGTTTTTACAAAATATTTCCAGGTAAAAAGATATCGTAGAAAAGATGTTAGAAAATTTGAAATTCGCGATGCAACTGTTTTCGGTCCATAAAGAGCTTCAATACACAGCAATTTCGGTGAATATGAAATACGTTCTGCACAACTACATATATTGCTCTATTATAGCTGAAAATCTCAAGATTCTATCTTAAGCCGTTTTCGAGAAAACTCGCGGTTAAAATAACCCTCTAAAATTCACTATAATGCAAAAATCTCGGAACCGTGACGTCATGTGACGTCATCAAATAAAAAAAATATATGTCTAGATATTTTCATGTTACATCAGACCTGAAAGTTTCATGAAAATCGAGCTAGCCGTTTCCGAGAACTCGCGTGCACAAAATTGGTAAGAAAAAAAAGAAAAAAAAATTGTGGAAAAGAAACCTAAGAATAACAGAAAGGTCTTTCGTTGGAAACGGAAGACCTTAATGAAAGTTTCCTCCACTGAAGTTTGAGACCTTAACATAAAAAGAAACAGCATACTCACTTTATGTATTGGATTAGAAACGATAGACCCAATAATAAAAAATAAGTCAGCAAAAGCCTATTAGACATCTGACAGACACACACACAAGCAAAGGTTTCTTATATTAAAACAAAAAAAAAAACGTTGTTTGCAGTATTGCTAGAAACTTAGAACCGATCAAATGATTCCATTTACTAAAAACATTTTAAAACAAGATGTGTTTGTGAAACATTATGCACTTGACGGCATCAAATTTCGAGAAAAGTTGTTTTCCTTATAGGTCAGAAAAAGGGCACATTGTAGTTGACTTTGGTGTCATTTGAGGGAATTTGTTTATTGGGATACGCATAGCAAATATGAATTTTCTATCTCACATAGTTCAAAAATTATGGTAAAAGCTTAAAAACATTTTTAGACATACACACATGACAAAAGCAATATACGCACCAGATCTATCGATCTAGGTGAATAAAAAGACAAAAAAAAATCCAATAGATTATTGTCTATGTTGCATATTTTTTCCCCCAACAAAAGCCTTTTTTAATTTTTTTTAATCGAATTGAATTGATTAATTGTTTAACATCCCTCTCCAGAATATTTCATTGATATGGAGACGTCACCATTGCCGGTGAAGGGCTGCAAATTTAGGCCTATTCTCGGCACTTACGGTCTTTGAGCATTGAGGTATCTTTATTTTGCCACACCTGCTGTAACACGGGGCCTCGGTTTATACGGTCTCATCCGAAGGACTGCCCTAACCCGGATCCCCAAAGGATGAACTGAATTGTAAATATTGCATGAGAAATCCGAATTAATATAACATATTCCAGTTTCACAAAAGGTAAATTGAAAATTTTTGTAAATTAAGTTTTTGTCGTTAAAAACTGTTCGGGTTTTGCTTTATTTTTCAGAAAGGGGGAAAAAGATGGGCTACATTTGCTTGATTTTTCAAATAAAATCACAGAGCGCTGACCTGCTCTAGAACAATATTTAAAAATCTCATTGATACTATTATTCTACACATTATATTAAATTATTGACAGAGGTGGAACAGACTTGTGCTTGATCAATTATACTCGGTATATCGACGTAATATACTGCATTTCAATTTCGTGTTTAAAGTGGCATATAATCCCGATGGGCTGGGTGTTGATTGTTGTTTTATACAGTCTGTATACAAACGAATTCAATTATGTACACATGTCACTATAAATAAATAAATTACTTACTTAATTTATGCATTTTTTTCTCATGAAATCAAGGAAAATTAAAATCAGCGTCATTTTCCTGACGTCATATCGAATATATGATGTCATGGCTATGACAATATTCAGTTTTTGAAGTCTGCAAATATTCCCCTGTTTTCAAACATACACTGTACATGTAATAATATATTTCTCCGTCAAAGTTGGATTTTGGGAGGGAGGAAATTTTGGTCATTCCTAAATACTAGTATAATCCTTTGTTTCCTTCTCAATTTCGTTGAAATTATATGTCAAAAAGCATTAATTCAAAGGAAAAATACTTGAATTATGGAGTTAATGGTAATTGCTGGGTACGCTATTGATAAAAAATTATTAAAAGGAAAGAAATTGATCAATTATAAAAAATTCAAATTCATGTAATGAATATTTCAAACATTATTTTATTTGTTTCATTGTATTTCAAACATTAGAATTTATTATATTGTGCACTAAATTTCATTGTGAAAACGTGAAAAAAATTAAATGAAGTCAAAGGATGATACACGAAAGATAAAAAACGTTTTGAATACAGATTTGTTACTCACGTTCTCGTTTGCGAAGAAATGGTGTTTTCATTTCCTGCTGTAACTGGTAATGGTTGACTTGACCTGCGGACAAAACTTCTTGCTGGTGGTTCCTTAAAATGCTGAAGGGACACAATTAGAACCGAAATTAGGTTCAATCAGGAGTAAAGTTTATGTTGAATTCTTGAAAGGTGTTAAAGGATTAGAAGTAGTATGTGAAAATATCAGAGTATCGTATAGAATATGCATTTGAAAATGGAGATTTGGTAGGCTGATATACATAGACTCAATTGTGAACCTGTAAACATGAAGAATCTTCATACAAACACTACACAGGATGATATTTGTAAGGCGATATCTTTTGATTAAGTCAAGACATTAGTGTTACATGCAGGACCATTTTAAAATAGCAAGGCCATAATAAATTAGTTATATAAGAAGTATGAAACAAAATTTCCTCTTTAGGTCATAAGCAGTTGTTGTATAAACTTTCATTGCAATTGCAGTCAGACGGACAGCTACACTGACGATCAGATGTACCAAAACTAATATCCCCCACTTTCAGCGGGGACAAAATATCATTTTTTTGAAAACATTCGTTTCATTTTAAATGCAAAGTCTAAATATTTATGGACGATGTTTGGAGATGATATATATATTTTTAGGCTACTAAGTTAATGCATAAATACATATTTTACTACAATATAGATGCACATGAAATCAATGTAAATGAAAACAAAATAAAACGCAATATTCACCAGTTTATTTTGGTGTTTACGACTCTTTGACATCGTTTTCAAAGTTTAGTCCCTCAGCTTCTGTAAAAAAATTAGAAATAAAAAATTATGAAATTAATAGAATAAAAAATTCTGAATAAAAACATAACAAGACAATGTAGATGGTTAAAATAAATTTGCACAATTACATGTAAGACTTCAATAAGAATCTAATTTTAACGTGAAATAAATATGTAATATCGCAATAAATAACAATGATTCAAATGACCACATGGTGGTTTAAAATTTAAATTTCTTAGAGTTTTTAAAACAAGTAAATGCATAATTATTATATCTTCATAGAAATGAGTTGATCAAACTTGAATTGTCGAGAAACACTAAAATTACATTAAAACCCGCTGCATAATAAACCAATTTCCTCCAGCCTAGAATCTGTAAATATATCCAGTATTGCAGTACCAACTTGTTGCAGCCTAAAAACATTACCTTTTGTTGCTTGTATAAATACAATGCAGATTGCATTTTAATTGAAACAGTCGATATACTTTTACAATGCAAAAAATCTTAATGATGGAGATGCGCGTGGACGTGAAGACGTTAAAGAATGAGTGCACTTAAGCTATGAGAGTTGGAACCCGATGTTTTGCGCAAAATAAAATTCCAAAATCCATTAAATTTATGTTTTATAGGTATTAAACAATGTCATAAGAGTAGGTTTTGGTATATTATATTACATGAAAGTATTAGATAATGCCGAACGACACTAGCTTTTGAGACGGGGTTCTAACAGTTATGTCTCATTTCTATTGTTATTCATATGCATACCAGTTTTCAACGACTTTGTTTACATCGAGCCGCAACTTGGCCATTTTTCTTATTTGCACAGAATATGTATTTTAACTTAAACTTATACATATCCAAAGGACAATGTTGGCCAAGTTGCGGCTCATATCTAATTTAAAAAAAAAAATGTCCCCAAACTAGGGTCGAGATAGCTACTAAATTAACCGGTCACTGAGCAACAACGATTGATATTATAATCACCTTTCTCACGTGACCTTCTGCTGTTCGATACGATAACGCTTTCATTGAAAATTTCATTGTGTTTAAGTCTCTGTTGTGACATTATCTATCGTACTTCCAACTTCAAACTATGGGAGATTTTTGCGCAAATTTTAATAGGGATTGAGGATAATCTGTCTCTTATTTATCTTTATGCTTTTCATAAGGGGTGTTTTGAAAGAATTCTGGTATTGACAGTGTCATTAGTAAGTACATGTTTAGGCTTATGTCGCCTCTGTATTATGGTCTGCACAGCGAGACATTTACCCCATCCCTTAACATTAGAATCATTTAATAATTGTGCACCATGAAATCAACAAATCAACACGATCTCTCTCTCTCTTCTCCATTTCAATTCGAAATGCGAAAAAATCATATGTGCTAATGTTTACATTCCACAACCATGCGGTTTCTTAAATGTCTCCGCCTATTTGCGGATACCTTAGATTCGAAAGTGGTCCCGTTCAAATTTCCGGAATTTAAGGCTTTTACATGTTCTTTTCAATTATATTTTCTATAATTATAGAAATGTGTATGACAAAAAATTCTAGAAATAAATATCAAAAGCATATGCTTGCACATTAATCATAGATTAATTAAGCGATATATTGTAATGTAAAGCTTAAGAGGCAGTCCGCCGAAAAACCAGGCAGGGTTGTATTAATAGGCGGCACATCGAATGTGACGAATATTTGAAATTTTATTGAAAACAATATCAATGTAGTCCAAATGGAATAATGTAATCGAAGATTTGTTTTAAAATTACATAATTAGTAAAATATCCTTTTGTTTCGTGTTCTTGAATTCCCCTATATAAACCATTGAATTTAGGTCAGAAACAACGAACTGTAATTTCCAATACTTATTTAACAGGACTATAATTCATGCTTAACTAAATCTAGAAATATTTCGTCTTTCAGTTTCAAAAATAAAATTGGTGGGCAAAACACTTTTGATAGTAGTTTTCTGTCAAAATATATCGACGTTTTTATGAAATTTTGCGATGTAAGAGTTATCTCCCGTGGCATCGGTAAATCTGCTAAACATCTTACTATCGAAATCCTGGTGAAATATTTAGAATATATACACAAAATAAAATTATTTAACAAAAACTTACTACTTCATTTTCAAAATAGAATTCATTTTCGCCTCCAAACGTAATATTTAGATTAAGATTGGCAGTATTATTCAGGTTGAATCCACGTTTCCTTTGATGTATCAGTGACGTCATACCTGACTTATATTGCGTCACAATTAAATAGTTACAAGTTTTCCAAAGAAGTTTGTAAATTCTTTGCATAAAAGCGCAAATAAAACGATTAAAAATAAATAAATTCTCTTTTTCTGTTCAATTACTTTTCAGAGTGCATTATCCTACATGTTAAATAATCATATATTTTTATATAAAATGTATTTATTTCACGGGCGACGTCTCAGCTAGAAGTCCCTTTTGAAAAGTAATTTTGTACATGTCCGAGAACTAAACTTATTTACTAGACTATGCGTACAAATGATTAATTGTTTATATTGAATATTTCTTATAAAATTGGGATGTGAAGAGATTTTATTTTCTTCTGATTATCAAGGAAAGATGAATATTTTAGATTTACGCAACATTTAATTCAAGTCAACTGAGTTGAGATGTTTATTTCATTATTTCACACAAAGAAAAACCACTTGATTATATTTATCTATGCAGTCAAACCAAAGTAAACGATCCGCGGTACGATTAAAAATATTTCATTAAAAAAGTGAAAAATAAGATTTAAAAAATATTTATGGAGGAAAATTACTGTTGAACTCCCCACTTCACTTTTTTTTTGGTTAAATTTGGTGATTGAAACAATCACATACTCACATTCAATATGAAGTTAAAAAATGTGACCATGTTGGCCAATTCTAATATGTTTTCCCATTAATGAAAGTTTTTTTTAATATGCCGCCTTGCCCCCCCCCCCGTCCCGGCTTTTTTCCTGCGATTTCTAGGCTCTTAAATAATGATACTATATATTTTCTTATTAATATAAAATTAAATTTCATAAGATGAAAATACAGGGGAACGGTTTTTATAGATGACAGGTTTTAAAAATTTTGATAAAGCCGAGACTGTGCACATTTCAATATTTTTTTGCATTTAGGTACGTGCATATATTTTCGCCAATGATAGAATTGAACTCTTTAATTCACGAGAGAATTAAAAAAAACTATAGTTGGAAATAAGATATTTAATAAAGATAAGCTGTTTACTCTCGGTTGTTCATAATGCATGTACAAATGTTTTTTTTTAATACCGAGTATCAAGAAATCGAACAGATGTTATACATGATTGTAATCTTCATGTACGTAAAAGACATTAGTATTTTAAATAAATTGTATAAAAGTTTGAATCCATGTATAAAATAATTTTAAAACAGTTGACTAACTGAAAAGAAATAAAAGACAAGCATATTTTTTTCTGATACATTAAATGCAGAATATTTCTAGTTTTACGGTAAAAACCGATCCCGATTGAAATAAAACCGATCCCGATTGAAAATAATGCAAAATGTGTAAAGTTATAAAACTAAAGACAACTGCCACCCATAAGACATGTACAAAAATAAATCAAGTAATTTTTTTGACCATATTACAACAAAAGAGCCAAATTTAACATTACAATTATAGTATTTCCTTCTTTATATAATTCCGGTCGGGATCGGTTTAATTGTGAAAAATTGTAAAACATTGGTAAATTTGACCCCTTTTATTTCTCTCAATATAAGGGTGCCCACTGATTTTATTGAGTGACTCAAAAGTTTGTACTTTGTATTCATAATAACATGAGAAAAAAAATCTGTCATTGAAATGTATTGGGTTTTATAACGTAATGAAAATTGGATAATGAATTCAAAAAGTTACTTGCTAAACTCAATTTTGGACCACATATTTTTTTCTAAAGAAATGTAAATTGGAGTCTTATTCATTACTAGAATTAAAGATAAGAGTCTAGATGGTATAAATAATATTGATAGACACATCCAGGTTTTGCGTATCTGGAACATATAAAACAAAATAAAAACGTAGTATTTTTTTTACCCACATGTTGACCTTTCTGCACTTAAAAATGAACATTTACCAAAAATAGGACTAGTGGAGCACTAAAAATTTTTTTGATGTTGTCAAGTGTAAACACTTGCTTTAATAAGTCTATATGCAAAAAATAATAAAAAACCATGACATGCGATGTGCCACCCATTGCCTGATTTTCAGTGGACTGCCTCTTAAAATGGGTAGCCGAAAAGGTTCCAAATGACGTACTTAAGTGCACTCATTCTTTCACATAAAACAAAATACGAGACATCAAAAGTAAGAATTTTATGTACTCTTGCAAACACTAAAAGCTTGTCGAAAATAAATAAATCAAACACTGGAAGATATCGATATATTTTGGCTTTGCTATTTAATTACGTTCCGAATACCCATTATACATGTTATAAACGCTGTCTAGTGTCTACTGACTTTACACGGTGCCATTGTGACTTCCTATTTTACTGATCAGACAAATATTTTCGGTTTCCCATTGCAAAAATGGCCACTATCATTCTTTCAGTAATACCGGTATTGAAGAGTACGCATCTGTAATACGAAACTTCTGCTATCCTAATGAATAAAATTTTATGATACTTTCACAGATTATTTCTTACATATAGTGTAATCATGACTACAAATGTGACCACTTAATTAACTTTTTTAATCAGACTCCTTTGCGGGTCTGAGTGTTCACAGTACGTCTTATTTCTCTTTATACAATCAAAATACCACATACTTACTGGTGAACAATATTTCAAGTTTTCACAGACATGTCAATTGTAATTCAATAACAAATGGGTTGTGCACAAATTCTGAAAACTTATAACGCCATTCTCCTACATGTACTAAATTACACATTTAAAATTTTGTTTGAAATGCTGAACTTTTTTGAAACAATATTTAATTCCACAAGTGATTTTTGACAAACAACATAGAATTTTAAAGAATAATTACTATATTCATACATGTAGCACAGTTGAATCGGTTTCTTGTTCGGAACTGGTTTAACAACAGAACTGGATTATTCTTTATAGGAGGTGCTATCAGTAGTTCGTAAACAACCGCTAAAGAATAGTTTTAAAAAACAGCTTAACATACATTAGTGAATTTTAAAACATTTACTTGACATTATCTTTTTATCTATTTATTTAAAAGGTTTTTATATTTAATTATGAATAATTTCTTAATATTTTTTTTTTTATGAATTTTTGATTTTTTTGTCCCGACGGCCAAACCCCGAAGATGACGTTTTATTTATTTTTTATACAATTGTACAAAAAGTCTTTTGATTTTATAGTAGGGCATGACACAATATTAATCTGTATTTATTTTAATTTTAATTTAATAATAAGAAAGACATTTGTAAGTTCTATGGAATTCCATTGTAATTAAAATTATATGAAATTTAAAATAAAAAGAGGCTGCAATAACGTCAGGGGAAGGAAATTCGTTTTCTAACATTCTTTAAATTTTGACTTCTACAAAAATGGTCAAAGACCTAGGAAATATGTATTGAAGCAGCTGCAGAGGAAAAGTATACATGTATATGCATTCAGAGTATTTGTTATGAAATACCAAAAAAATTAGAGGGATGAAATATGCATGGTGATGTCGATTTGTTGTCAGGATTAACAAAGTATGTCACGTCTAAAACATTAAAAACGTTATTCTTACGAAAAATCCATTTGGTTTTTATAAGCGAGATAAAATTAACAAGAACTTTTAATTCTGTTTTGATAAATCTTTGTTACACAAATATGCGCGAGAATGAAATTTTTGCGGTTAGACAAAATCAAGTAATCACTTGAAAATAAATAAAGTTCTCAGGAATAAAAAGTGTTTTACGGCATCTATTCATATAAAGTTAGAATTGTCAACCCTTATTACAAACTGTATATTGAACATTACTTCAATAAAATTAAAATCTGGTCAGCAAAGACTACATATTTTTAATTTTTTCGCATTATTTAACAAAAGTTTTGATAGATCTCATTCAGAGCAGTTATTTCATGAAATAGGATAAAAGAAATTTTGCATGTGCAGTTTTTCTCAATATAGCATAAAATTCCATTTTTTTAATTTAGTTTTGATATAGGGGCCTAAAAAGATTTTTCTTGCATTATTATTTTTGTAAATGAACCAATTGTTATAAATAAATTAAACTAAAGGTATTGTGAGCAATGTAGACTCACTAAATCTAACCCCTCCTCACCCTTCATATTGATATAATTGCACAGGGTAACACATATCATTTTGCGCTCGGAGACCCTAAATAAGTATCAGATCAAAACGTATAATAGGAGGTGGTCTAAGGCATTTTGTAATAAAGGATCTGTGAAAGTATACTGTAGAAGTACTTTTTTCCGCGTGGTATTAATTTACGCTATGTATGCGGATACAAATTTTCCGCGGATATTTGTTCCGGCGTTCTTAATATAAATGTTAGGCATATAGTGCCAGTCCAAGATATCCGCGTAATTTTCTACCCGCGAATTAAACAGAAATTGAGTTTCCGCGGAATGATGACCCCGTGGAAAAAATACGACTACAGTAGTTTAATTTCATTATAAGAAATGACAATTAAAATAGTTTGGGCCTCCTAGAGCAAAACATGAACTTTGTCATTATAACCATAAGGAAGGCGAGGTATCACATATCATTTTGTGAACTCATTGTTCAGACTATCTCTAGTAGTTATCTATTTTCATGACTACCCTTCAACATTAACAATATTCCATGAAAAGAAGAAAAAAGGGAAAAACAGTCGAGTAGAATAAACGTATTATCAAAAATCCTATCCACTGTATTTTTAAAATGAGAAGTTAAAGCTGAACACAATTCGTAGAAAGAAGTTGTCTGTCAGATTTTTCATGGTCTTGCTATATCTACAGGCCTCTAGCTATAAACAGAGATGGTCACGTTGTAAAGAATAACTGTGCAGTAAGATACAAAAGAATCTTACAACAGTTGCACAGGTGAGTAGAGTATACAAACAAAGACAACAATATTTATAACAACATTAAAATATAAACAAAGCTAATGAAAGATAACCAGCACAGACACGGGTCGCCATTCACACCCGTGATACCCGTGACAATAAAGCAGACAGGTGTAACAAATGCGAAGAGTACATGTAATTTACATACACTGGTGTTGATATTTCGTAACTTATGATATCAAAAATAGCGAATGCCTTTTTACGAGTCATGTTCAGTTTTAAATCACTTTGTTTCGTTTACATTCGACACTGCTAAGGTATCAGGCCTAAAATATTAACTACCTACTCCGTGTCACGAGAGTTAGTCACGCATCTTATTTTGTTTCGGTAACTTTTTTTGTCTTCATTCAGGCATTCCAATATAATCCGACTATTTTCGTAAAACGTGAAAAACGAGTGATGTGAAAAGAAACCAAGCTGATAAACTCTTAAGATACAATTATTAGATCGACACGCAATGCAGTTACGTAAAATGTAATAACCCAATTTTTGGATGATAACAATTTGCTTTGTTACTTTTGGCGGTGAGGTTTTGGAAAATACAAGACGCAAAACATAATTACACATTTTTTAGGCAGTTGAAATGATTCTCAATTGCTTCATGAATAAAAAAGAAAAGAAAATTGAACAAAAGCAACAATAACAAGAGCCGAGCTCGTTTCAAAGCAACGAGTAGGTCTTCCGTTGGAGCTGTGGGCAGGAAGTACAGACCTTGGGTCAAGGTCACTGTACTTTCTTATGTCATTAACCTTTCTTCCCAGCACTACCCTCCAATAAATTTGAATTACAAAGTTATGTTTAAACATTTTTTCTTTGTCAGTGACCTTGATTTGCCAGAAAGACATTTGATCAGGGTCATGACAAAACCTCCAGTCATAAGCAACCACCGGGCCAACTTCAACCAAACTTGCTACAAAGTATCCTTGGATGAAGGGGATTCTTTTTTGTTCAAATAAAGGTCCACGCCCTTTTCCAAGGGGAGATAATTAAGAATTAGAGAAAAGTAAATGGCATTTTTAAAAATTCTTCTTCTCTAGAACCACTGGGCCAGGAAAGATGAAACTCATGTGGAATCATCCTCAGGTAGTGTAGATTCAAGTTTCTTCAAATCATGACCCCCAGGGGTAGGGTTGGGCCAAAATGGCCGATCAAAGTTTTACATAGGAATATATAGGAAAAATCTTTAAAAATCTTCTTCTCAAGAACCACTAGGCCAGGAAAGATCAAACTCATGTGGAATCATCCTCAGGTAGTGTAGATTCAAGTTTTTTTCAATTCATGACCCCCAGGGGTAGGGTGGGGCCAAAATAGCCTTTCAAAGTTTGACATAGGAATGTATTGGAAAAATCTTTAAAAATCTTCTTCTCAAGAACCACTTTGCCAGGAAAGATCAAACTCACATGGAATCATCCTCAGGTAGTGTAGATTCAAGTTGGTTCAAATCATGACCCCCAGGGGTAGGGTGGGGCCAAATTAAAATGGCCGATCAAAGTTTTACATAGGAATATATAGGAAAAATCTTTAAAAATCTTCTTCTCAAGAGCCACTGGACCAGGAAAGATGAAACTCATGTTGAATCATCTTGAGGTAGGGTAAATTCAAGTATTTTTTTTCAAATCATGACCCCCAGGGCTAGGGCGGGGCCAAATTGGCCGATCAAAGTTTGACATAGGAATACATGGGAAAAATCTTCTTCTCGAGAACCATTGAGACAGGAAAGATGAAACCCATGTTGATATATCCCCAGGTAGTGTAGATTCAAGTTTGTTCAAATCATGACCCCCCCGGCAGTAGGGTTTGGCCAAATGGCCGATAAAAGTTTGACATAGGAATATCTAGGAAAACCTTTTGAAATCTTCTTTTCAAGTACTTTAAAGCCATGCTAAGTGATATTTACATGGGGAATCATCCTCGGGTAGTGTAGATTCAAGTTTGTTCAAATCATGACCCCCTGGAGGGTTAAAATTCAAGCCCCCTCCATTAACTTCAGATCTGATCTGATGTGTGATTTTTCCTAGCCAATTGCTCAGGTGAGCAATGTGGCCCCTGGGCCTCTTGTTTTCTATAACTCTTTCTCTTGGAAAGATCTTTATTTTATATTCAAACGAATAAAAGATACTTGTTTTTTTCTATAACTCTTTCTCTTGGAAAGATCTTTATTAATAAAAGGAAAATGATACCATTGAATACTCTGAACGGGAAACAAAGAACACGTTTAAAACCTAATTTAAAAAAGAGATATGATACAGCGTGGTAAAATATCTATTACATACGGCAAGTTTATTTCAATTATACGCATAAAGAGTTCTTCAATATCAAAATGAGAACGGAGCCTTGTTTACGGTGAATAAGGATCTAACTTTCTTTCCTACCATACGTAAGACTCAACAAAATAATATTTCATGGGACAGAGATAGTATAAAAAGGAACAATTTTATCAAGAATTAATTTAACCATTCTGTGGTGGTTTATTTTTTGTATATGACTGTAGCACCGACTGTAAGTCGCTGGATCACACGCCGATTGAATCCCGGTGACCGACTTTGCCCCGCCGCTTTCGAGTGAGGCGCTGTAGCAACCTCTAATGATAAAACGCCGCTTAATGATATAATTAGCATTAAGCGTTGCAATTGCAACGCTTAATGCCATAAATTATTGCATTAATAGCTGACATCATCAACCGCTAATGCTAAATCGCCGCTTAATGACAGAATTATATCATTAAGCGTCACAAATGCAGTGCAAAACCGACGCTTAATGAAGCAAGCAAATATCGACATATTCGACGCTTAATGATACACACTACTGTATCATTAAGCGTTGCAGTTGCAACCCTTAATGATATAAAATTTAGAAATCGCTTGTTATATCTAAGATAAACACACATTCACCTTTCCTGAACAATGAAATATCACTTGTCAAAATATTCATATATGCCCTTGTGCTATATAAATGGTAATTATCGAGGTTTTACTGTGTTTTCTATTTAGTCAAGGGAACCTCGTTAAGCCCCGGATGTTTAAGAGACAGATAGTCAGATATCTAGAAGAAAGAGATACAAAGAAAAGGGAAAAATAAAATGATATTCAAATCCTTTTAAAAGAACCATTTTTTTTTTACTGAAAATACAGAAGCAAACAAGCAATCAAATTCCTTTTTATTTGATACAATGATTTTAATACTCAACCTAAAATATATAGAATATATTTAAATATTCCAAACTCTGTTTTTTAGATTTGATACAACTTAACACATGTCACTGTTAACATTTCATATATACGTATCGAAAATAAATTTATAATTTTCACTATAATTGTATTTTTAATCTGCTTCGTTTCTCCAAATTTCGATTAAGAGAGACATCAATATTGACAATTTATGTTTAAGTATATTAAACACAACGAAAACGAATGAATGCAATACATTGAGTAATATATTATTTTTTAGAAAAGGTTCATTCATCCTTTATTTGTTATCAGCTTTACTTGAATACATTACTGTGGCATGATTATTTTATAATCAATTTTAAAAACTAGTACATGTATATAATTATCAAATTATCAAAATATGTCGAATGAAGTTGATGAAGCTGATGTTTTTAAAGTTCTAAATGACGCATATTTCATTTTGTAATATTATATAAGAGGATTATTTTCGTAGTTTTATTTGGCTGAAAGGACGTCACGTGACATTCCTCCTTTTTCGATAGCGACGAGAAAGCGCGTCCGCGGAACATGATATCGCACGACACGCCGTTCGGTTGCACTGAAGTTACGTAGAACGTGAAGTCATAATAAAAGAAACGTGAATTTAACCATTGTGACGTAATGACAGCCAAGTACGTTGTGTTAGGACTGTGTCGATGCATTCACTTTGAGTGATTATATAATATAACTATTATGGACTTCAGTGAACGGTCGATATGTGGTTATAAGGACTCATGGCAATTGATATTGACCGAAGACACAGAAAGTGATAGCGACCGAGCCTGCGACACTGAAGTCCATAATTGTATAGTATATTTGCCTGTGTGTCTGTCCGTCTGTCTGTAAACAATTTTTCAAAATGCTACACACCGTGCAGTTTTGGTCTGATTTCAATATAACTTGGCACACAAATAGATTACACTCAGATACTTAATTTCTGCATCGGTTTTTTGATTTCTGCCTTAGTTACTAAAGATAGAAATAATATAATAAAATGCTAATTATCCACCATTTTTTGTCTGATTTTAAAATAACTTAGCTCACATGTACACTACACTTAAAGATATCGGTTTTTGATTTCGATCAACGGTGTTGCCGTGGTTACTAAAATAGAAATTTCTGTGAAATTATATATTTTTGAGGAACGTGTCTTCTGACCTTAACATTTAAAGAGAAATCTCTGTCAAGACTGTAGCTCTACTGGTTTGTACTTATAACAAAGGATGAGAAAAGAAGCCATTACCATGAGACCAAAACTGTAGAAGGAGTAGCATTTTAAAGGAATTTCACAAAAATGTCTATTTTTACTAATAATGGCAACCTTGTTCATCAAAATCAAAAACTGATGCACTATTTTATGTATCTTTGTGTAGTAGTATTTTAAAGAAATTTCACAGAAAATTTTATTTTCAGTAAACATGGCAACACTGTTCATCGAAATCAAAAATCTATGAAATATCATGTATCTTTGTGTAGTATATTTGTGTGCCAAGTTATATTGAAATCAGAACTGTAGGAGGAGTAGCGTTTTAAAAAAAAATCTTTACAGACAGACGGACAGCTAGACGGATGGACGCATTAGCTCTTCGCATTAAGCTCTTCTAGTCTCTGACCAGTAGAGCTAAAAGTTACTGTTTCCAATAATGCAATCCCTACTTGTAGTTCAAAAAATTAATTTTTTTTTTATTTTTGCACAAAAAGATACTACCATATAGGGCCTATAAGATGGTATTACCAAAAAGACATGGGTAATTTAAATAAAATGGACACATGTGAATCCGAATATCCCTTTTTTTCTTAAATTTTTAGTATTTATTAGTTATATTTATATGCTTCCTAAACATGTATTTATTTTTTTCCAATTTTCACATATATACTGACACGCAAAAGAAACGTAACACTCTACTTTAGGGGGAAATAATTATGTAAAGTAAAGAATTTTGTATTTTAAAATTAAGAATATCTTCAATTTGGTAAACATAGGTAATTTAACGGTTGAACGATTTTCATACCATACCGGAAGTCATGTTTGAGTCTGCTTAACAGAAATCAAAAATTGCATGTTAAACACAACATTTGGCAATATTATGGAGTTTTACGGGTTTTTTACTGTTTATCATAAGTAATGCAACAATCTTTCAAAAAATAAACTATTCTTTCGTTTCCCATAACGATGCTAAGGCTACTTGAAAATGGCTTATGTACGCATTTCCATTGCTCTAACTGGAAAATTTCAATGTAAAGGTGATGGAGAGTTGCTGATGCGAAATATCACTACATTATGCCTCAACAGGGTCTTACGTATCGATTGCATTAAGGACAGTCCTTGTACCGGAGGTCCATGGGTGGCTACACCGCTCTCAGTTAGAGAAAATTCGACCCAATCATCTGAAAAACGGGCATTCAAAAATGCCAAAGAATAATTCCTTCGCTCAGATCTCGATACTAGAAATTAAGCTGCAATAATTGTTTAGGACAGTCTTGCACGTTTTACTTGAATGGCTGAGAGTGGGGTGTTTTAACAGTCATATTTTACGTAGTGAAGTAAAAAGATAAGCATTTAATATTTTTTATATTTTATATTTCTCTGATGTTTTGAAAAGTGAGTTTAGCCGTACTTTATTCGCTTTTGAATAAAGGTACAAAATGATACAAAAACTAAAGTTTTGATCGTTTACTATGATAACACTTTTAACGGATTTTTGGCTCAAATCTGTACTTGGATTTGAAGCATTTAAAAGCAAACATAGTTCTAGAATGTGTGAAATATCTTAATTGTTTGATATATTTTGAAACTTTAGTCCCTTATTATTAATTTAACTTGCATTAAAAAATTTCGTCTAGTCTTTGATTGCGTAAAAATTATAACTAAATTCAATGTTCTATAATAATTTTGAGAGGCAGAAAAGAAGTTATTTTCAATTGCCACCATTACGCCAAAAATATAGTCCCTGCTAGTTTTCAAACGCAGTTTACCATTTCTATTTCAAGTTGTATAACTGTGATGAGGAAAGAAAAATATGGTCTTTTAAACCTCTTACATCTACATATATGACATATCAACAAATATAATTTGAATATTCCATCTAGTCAGAAACCAGAGAAGAGTCATACTTAAGTTAAATATTTCTTTAATGTTTTTGGAAAGATTAGGGATTTTTTATACTCCATTTCTGGAGGCCCTCCTTTTACTTGGAAAATTTTGCCACAGACTTGCTTATATGCAACTTACGTTTATTTTTATCATCTTAATTACATGTGCTACCAAGAGTCTTAAGGTCACTATTTCCAATTCAAGTATTGTTTTTTTATAACGATAAAAAATGAAAATTATGTAAATGTCATTGCAATAAAAACTCTAGCTCGTGCTTATTTTTGCCAACTAGACAACACACAGGAAGACTTCTGTGTTTCTTTCTTACCTTGTATTTGTGATACTTTTTATGTATAGAATCAGATGAGCTAGTGACCATGTGGAATCGATTTAACATCTTATTATGTAGCGCCAAGAATGCCATGCCTTAAATACCAAGAGTCCAAGCATATCAAATCATTGTACTTTATGTTTGGTATATTTAGAAACAATAATGTCTTATATTATTCAAAAGTTGTTAATTCTATTCCTAACTAGAAAGATTTCAATCTGTCTCCACTGCAATTGTCAGCAAAGAATGGTCTATTTTGGTATACATGTACCATAGGCCCAGGGGCCACATCGCTCACCTGAGCAATTGGCTAGGAAAAAGCACATATCAGATCAGAACTGAAAGTTTACTGGGGTGGGGGTGGGGAAGAGGGCTTGAATTTTAACCCTCCAGGGGATTATGGTTTGAACAAACTAGAATCTACACTACCTGAGGATGATTCCCTATAAATATCACTAAGCATGGCTTTGAAGTACTTGAAAAGAAAATTTTAAAAGGTTTCCCTATTTATTCCTATGTAAAACTTTTATCTGCCTTTTGAACCCACCCTACCCCCGGGGATCATGATTTGAACAAATTTGAATCGACACTACCTGGGGATGATTCCAGAGGAGTTTCATCTTTCCTGTCTCAATGGTTCTTGAGAAGAAGAATTTTTCTATATAAAGTATTTATTCCTATGTAAAACTTTGACCGGCCATTTTGGCCCCACCCTACCCCCGGCGTCAATGATTTAAACAAACTTGAATCTACATTACCTGAGGATGATTCCACATAAGTTTCATCTTTCCTGGCCCAGCGGTTCTTGAGAAGAAGATTTATAAAGATTTTCCCAATATATATTCTTATGTAAAACTTTGATCGGCCATTTTGGTCCCACCTTATCCCCGAGGGTCATGATTTGAACAAACTTAAATCTACACTACTTGAGGATGATTCAACATGAAGTACATCTTTCCTGGCCTAGTGGTTCTTGAAAAGAAGAATTTTTAAAAATGCCATTATTTTTCTTCTAATTCATGATTATCTCCCCTTGGAAAAAGGCATGGTCCTTCATTTGAACAAACTTGAATCCTCTATATCCTAGGATACTTTGTAGCAAGTTTGATTGAAATTGGCCCAGTGGTTCTTGAGAAGAAGATGAAAATGTGAAAATTTACAACAACAACGACGACAACGACAACGACAGACAACGGACAAATTTTGATCAGAAAAGCTCACTTGAGCCTTTGGCTCAGGTGAGCTAATAAGTCTGAAATTTAAATAGTTTTTTCTTCACTCACGGCTGATGCTAGATAGCGGACATGTCCCTATCAAAAAAATACTATAGAAAACTACATAGTTTACTATAGTTTGATAAAATTAACTAGAGAAGCAAAGTAAAAACTTTGGAACTTTGATTTGCGAAAGTGAAAACTTTTGAACGTCGTTAACCACTAGCTGTCAAAATGTACGATTATCTCCCAATCTAGCCGTAGTTGCATGAGGCGAGAATATTTTGTAGCTCATTAAATTATTAATCAATGCAAGTAAAGCATAGTCGGACCTTTCATGCGACCTTTCAATACCCATTCGCAGTGAACGAAATACTTCTGATGAATACTAGTATAAATAGAGAGGGCCTCTCTTGTACCGGAAAAAGAACTATATTCATTTAAAGCTTCTTCATTTTAATATTAGTTAGATGTAAACTTAGTCTTATATACCGAAAGAAAAAATATACTACAAATGAAATATTTAGAATTTTGAAAAAAAACAGCCTCTTCAACCTCAGTCAATATGTATATTGTAATTTAATAAATACTAGAATTCAAAATTGATTCTAAAATAATCATGCAACAGTGATGTATTCAGGAAACACCCCTCACTATTAAAGCATAAATGAACCTTTTTCTCAACACAACATATATTATTCTATGTATTACATGTACTTGTATTCTTTGTTATATATCATTAAACATAAGTTGTCAATATTTATGTCTCTCTTTTTCGGAATTTGGAGAAACGAAGCAATAGTGAAAATCTCGATAAGAATATCTAAAAACGTTAACAGTGATATGTGTTAAGGCAAGTCACTCGTCAAAGGATGAGGTGACATAACTGCTATCTGGGGCCCCTTTTCCACGACGAATTATAATTAATCTACTACGATGTTTGTAGTTTTTAAACATGAGTGCATAGATACGACGCCTTTTGAATAGTTTCAATAGTTCAGACACATTTTAATTATAAGGAATACTGCATTATCTTTGATTTTTTAGACCCCATCGCAGCTAAATTCGGCCAGGTTTGTGAGAATATGTTCTTTGATGGCAAGAGAATGGGCGGGTTTTAGTACAATAGAGGGCTATGCGTGTCCGAAAAGACCTTATATGGCTTTTGTTATTATTTCGCACATAGTCATTGTCCAATCCGATTACTTAAAACATTGCTGTGACGTCAAGCCTTTGTTCTTTCAGTCTAAAAATTTACCTGTAGCCGTCCGATAATAATAATTACCAGTCTGATAATATATTATCGGACGGCAATGATAACAAAATCGGACGGTATTTAAAAAAACAAGAAGAAGAGTGAAATTCCAGAAACCCCCTATAAAAATGTTAGGAAAAAAAATCAGGGAAACCAAATGCAAGGAAATTAAGTTGATCACAAAACAAAACAGCAAATCCGTGAAAAGAAATCCGAGTTAAAACCTTCCACAACATTAATTTTCACTCTTTAAAAGAGTTTTTGATTCAGCACTTTGAATAAGCGAATTTAAATCCATTTCTGAAAAAAAAATTCTGCAATCTCCTTTTATGTTTGTTCCCCGATGGTCACCCTTTCAAAACCTATGAATTTCCATTATCTAAGCTAAAAATTTAGCCAGGGTAAAAATCCGCATTTCACTTGCCATGGTGATGGTTAAAATATCACCCAAAATTATGTCAGTATCAATGTCAATTTATGCACATCATAAATAAAAATTTCCCCACCCCAATCTTTCACCACCGTACCCCTGTCCTGCTAAACGAAACGACTGCCATTGAATGAATGAAATTAATGAAACAAGAGTTCACTCATTTTTTTTACCGTTCACTCTATTCTTTTATCTACTTATCAGACGTGTAGAAAACAATGGATGCTTGAACTCCCATTGTGTTATTATCGGACTCCTCCAGGTAACTTTTGGACATTTAAATGGCAATGTTTTAAGTAAGATATATGCCTCATACTATTCTATATGTAAAATTATCAGACAGTTTTCGGCCCTAACGGGCCTCAAAGAGTCTGATAATTTTACATATAGAACAGTATTCGGCATATATCCATTACAGAACAACAAAACATGCTGGTTTACTACGTTTACATTTTATCAAAGACACGTGGTTTAGGTCTATTTACCTTTATAGTTTTCTACATTCCAAACGTTTATAATGGTCAGCCACGGCTGTTTATACTTAATAAAACGCATGGATTTTCAGCATTTACGGTTTTAGGACAAGAAATGCACATGAAAGTTGTATCCACTGATACTCGAGAATACGTGTAGACCTAGCGAATTGCTCACTAAACACGCTACAAAAACTTTAAACTAATGTATATTTATCAATTGTTTGTAATTGTATATGAATTTAATTTACTGTAATCTTGGAAATTGTACATATGTAAATCCGTGTCTAATCTGTGACTCAAATGCATTAAAACATTATCGGAAAGCAGTAAAATTCCAAGCATGTTTCCATAGTATTTTTGTGGTACTCACTCGTAACGAACTTCATTCCGCTGATTGGTCAGTTAGAAAGTATCGCCAGTGCCTCGATTAGCATATGAATTTATTCTTACGCCAGAAAATCTTGTTCCGTCGATCTGTTCATAATGGAAAAGGCCAGCGAGATTTTATATTTTTTTTAAAATAGCATGTAAGCGCAGTTAGGTACAATTTTCTCCTTTCACATATAGGTAGATTTCAATAAAATACAGTGACCAGCCAAAGGAGAAAATTGTACCTACCTGCGCTCGTATATTTTATGGGCTTCAAAGAGTGGGGCGGGGTCAAACTTCAATAGGAATTAATTGTAAACATGATACCCCTACCCAAATAAAAGGTCTATATCTTTCAAATTGCGTTTTCTATTTTGTTTAAAAATGGTATTTCATATAGGTATACATATCAGTGATTAGTTACATACAAAAATTTGAGTATAATTCGGACATTTAATTTTTTGTCAATTTACCGGGGGCCGCAAGTCACCTCATCCTTTGTTAAATCAATGATTTTTTGGGAAGTATATTTTGGATCAGTACTCATATAGTATGACTCAAAATCTCAGAGATAATATTGGGTCAGTGTACATCTTACTGATCTATGGTACAATTAAATTGACCTTTTTGCACTTAAATTTTAACTCTTTGATTCATTACTTTATCCCTTATTTTATTTTATCAGATGTTACTACATTAATAAACTTAATCTTATTTTACATAAAAAAAGTTTAAATAATATTTATCATTGAACAAATCTTGCAAATTAAAGCGCGTTTATTATTGTGTGACCTTTTTGCACTAAAAAATAACATATTTGGGGTATAAAAAATTAAATAGGCAATAAAATATGTTCTTATATCAAGCTTTTTAGGAGTTAAGTGCTGATCAGTCATTGAGTAGTCATTCAGTATTGAGTAGTTTCAAATAATGAAAGAAAAAGTTGGGGTCAGTGATGTAAATTTTGAAATATTGGTCAAAAAATGTGATTTTCAGGCAAAAAATTTTGTAAATTTTATCTTGACTTCTTTAATATATCTTTATTTTTTGGCAAAGTTTGTTGAGGGAAGGTTTAAAACTTGTTCTAAAAATATATATTAAGACCTATATTAAATACTCCTACAATATCAAAGTGATAAATATTCTCCGAGTAAAATGTGAGACTAAAGTTTCAAGACATTTAATTTAATAAATGTGCAGAATTGTAGAAATTTCCGCTGAATATCCTTCCACTACAAGAAATTGTTCCTCATAAATCTTGCTTCTTTGTTGATTTTTAAGCAGTTTTTTCGATGAATGTTTAAAAATTTATATTGTTGAATATAGATATTTTATAAAAATTGAATTTTAAAAAAATATTTTTTAAGTAAGAGGTTCTGCGTGAACTTTACTAAAAAGCCGATGAGTGACTTACTTTAAGCTGTATCAAATCTAAAAACATATAATTTCACGTTGACTATTCAAATCAGTGTATAAATTTTAAAGGAATTGAATTGCTTATTTGCCTCTGTATTTTCATTTTTAAAAAATGGTTCTTTTAAAGGATTTGAATATCATTTTATTTATCCCTTTGTTTGTATCTCTTTCTTCCAGCTAATTCTTAAACATCCGGGGTTTGAGACGTTCCCTTGACTAGATAGAAAACACAGTAAAACTTCAATAATTACTATTTATATGGGTACAGCCCACTAATTAATTTTAGAATCGGTAGGAGAAGAAAGTAGTGCAGAAAAAATTACAAGTTCCTTAATTTGCAGACTTGCATAAAAAAGTTGGGCAGATGTACTGAACTGCGCCTCACACTTGTTGATAAGGAGTATCTTTCCTACCAAAAAAGCTTTGAAAATGATATTTATCAAGAAGATCAGCTGAATTATTTTGTGTATTATAACGCCAGTGAGAATTCTGGAATTCCCCTACTTTCACTTTCATTTTTAGAGGTTCCCGCAGACAGACGCATTTTGCCGGAAAACGAATCTAATATACCACCTCGAGATTTTAACCAAGGAAAGTCAAGTTAATGTGCTTTGATTTGAGGGGTCACTCACTACTGAACATAAATTAGGGACATCGCTATGAGAAGAAACGTTAACATTGTCGCCTATTGGAAAACAATTAGTGGACTGTACCCATATAGCACAAGGGCATATATAAATATTTTGACAAGTGATATCTCATTGTTCAGGAAAGGTGGATGTGTGTTTCTCTTAGATATTACAAGCGATTTCTAAATTTTATATCATTAAGGGTTGCAACTGCACTGCTTAATGATACACCAGTGTGTATCATTAAGCGTCGAATATGTCGATATTTGCTTGCTTCATTAAGCGTCGGTGTTGCACTGCATTTGTGACGCTTAATAATGATTAATAATGATTAATGATTGGATTTATATAGCGCTTTTCTAGCATAAATGCTACTCAAAGCGCTTTAAAATCATTATTACCCCAGCAGACCTTAACAATCCAGAATCTTTCTCAGTGCAAGCTGCCGTAATCAGCGCTAGAACACTAACATTCTGACAATATCTTTCACTGTCTATAGCCAGGTACCCCTTTTACACTTGGGTGGAGTGAGGAAATTCGTGTAAAGTGCCTTTCCCAAGGACACATCGTCGACTTTCCGCGGCCAGGATTCGAACTCACAACCTTTCGGTTTGGAGTCCGGCACCTTAACCACTAGACTACCGACGCCACAGAATTATAATGATATAATTCTGTCATTAAGCGGCGATTTAGCATTAGCGGTTGATGATGTCAGCTATAAATGCAATAATTTATGGCATTAAGCGTTGAAATTGCAACGCTTAATGCTATTTGTATCATTAAGCGGCGTTTCATCATTAGAGGTTGCTACAAGGCGCGTTATATAATTGTAAACAAACAAGGTGAATGTTAAAGCCGTGCACTTAATGGCTGTGAATAGTATACATGTATGTGCTCTTTAGTTATGTTTTATTTTCTCAATATATTGTTTGCTTTTATGTGATAAGAAGAAAAGATGATATTTTCTTCCCTTTTTAGTAGATTTGGTTTATACGATTTTATAAAAAAAAAAAATGAAATAAAAGGGAAAGTTGTCAGTGAATAAACATGATTATTTGTTAGAAAAAAAGCACAAACACTTCGGGAACTTTATTCTGAAGAATATTAGCATCCAATGTAGCCATGTTTATTATTTATAGTAAGCTTGTTTTGGTTACACGCATGAGGAGCTCTCGTTTACGTGCTGATCTTTTGAGTGAAAAGAATTACCTGTTCATATATATAGGTCATGCACCAGCTTATTTAAAACAAGACTCGAACACAATAATAATTTCATGAGATCAGTAAGATGTTAAAGCACACCTTTATAATCGATAGTCATTTCGAAATATTTACCGTTTTTGAGTTATAAAGCAAAAAATTTCAAGGCCCCTTGATCCCTAACTATAGGAGCCAGCCCCTTTTGAATATTATTATATGAAAGCCCTTGCAATTATGCACAACTTTTGTTCATTATGTCTTAACAAATTATTTTTAGTTTTCAAGATAAAAAGGAAAATATGTGTAAATTTTCGCTCTTTTAGGCGTTCTAATTTTTTTACCCCTATATAGCGCCATTGTGAATGCAGAAATCGGAAAACAAAAACCGATGTGCACAATTTCAATCCTTCTGTTACCTAAAATCAGTAAAAATTCTGCTCCAGTTTTTGTGGTCTCTGAGCCTTTATCCGGAAACGAAAGCCTATAAATTTTCGTTTAAAAGCAAATAACTCAAAAGCGCAACTGAATTTTGAAATGTTAGATACCACTCTGTAGAATTTAATAATGTCTATAATGTATGAAAATTTGAGCGAAATCCGTTGATAAATGAGTGAGATATGAGGCCTCAAAGTTGGCGTCTAGGAAGTAGAAGAAAAAAAAGAATATAATCTTTACAACAGAATCAGTAGAAGGTCTTCCGTTTCCAACTTAAATATATTCTTAAATAAGATCGGATTTTATAATACATTTTTGATAATTTATTTGCTGTTAAAATGTGCCGTTAAGAAAAACTTTGTATGTTTTTAAAACCTTTTGTTGATTTAAACTAAAAAAAGTACCAGATTGTTTCAGCAAAATGATTTCTGAACAATGTAGGAAATACATATTGTACATCACGACAATGATAAAATTTTACTGCAATTTAAGCACATAAATTGTTCTTCTATCACAAATATGAGCAACAGAAGTTTTAAAATATTCTTATTTTCTATTATTAGAATAACTAATCATAATTTTTCAAGAAAAAATCTGTGCAGCTCATTTTGATTAAACTATTCTATTGGAATATCTCGTTTGAACATATTTAATTTCGATTAATTTGAATAAGTAAAGGGAATTGGGCACATGTCAAAAAACTTAGATTAGAAGATGTTAATTTAATAATGGTTATAAAAGGAAACAAAAATAAATTTCAAATACTGCTTTCATGCATCAAGCGATAATACATGTACGTGTATAGTGGCTTTACATCTGCATTTATTTCAAAATGTATTTATTTTTTCATTCAGAAAAATTCTACACATAAGAGACAATCTGCATTTTGTAAATTGAAGCTTCCTACCTGAATCAGAAAGTATTTTTTCCGAGAATTTGTAATTCCAAGTATAACAATTTTCACTTGTAATGCAGTGTCTTTATATACACCATGTACATTACGCCCCTTTATTGACATCGATATCAATGGGAAAATGAAATTCTATCGGACATTTTACAGTGTTTTCTATTCAAAAGGCTCAGGTGTCTGTCATCTCTGTGCATCTACGCAATACATTATAGGACTTTAAGTTGATTTTTATCATTATATCTGTTTCCTTATTCTAGTGTTTTCTCATATCAAATTAGGTTTATTCTAAATTTGTCTTCAGATGAGAAAAAATTATGCTCCTTGATAGGCGATTGTTAAGAAGTAAAGAAGAAATGCTTAGATTTTGAAGAAGATTAGCAGGTTTCATGTATTGACGAATTGAAAATGATTTAAAATACTCGTAATTTAAAGATAAAAATGATAAAAACTATAATATTGCATCATTTTTCTTGATGAAATGAGAACAAAGACGTTGGAGGAAAGAAGACTGGCTGAAGGAAAGGTCCGCTTGTTACTAAGTCATCTGTAACTTCACTATTAAATTTCGCAATCTTCACTTTTAAAGAAAAAAATTATTGATTTTATGTTGTTGTACTTCCCATTCGATAAATTTTCACCCATATAGTGACGACACCATATTTTGTGGGGGAAATATCAGAGAATTCTATATACATGTATTGGTCACTTGGTAGCTTACATTTTATAATGGCTTAATGCTGTATAAATGCAGTACAGACTGTTAGTCTGTTACAAAATGCAGTGTAACTTATGTTCCATATATAGTAGAGGGCTGATATTTGGACACATATATAACAAGATGTTTAACGTACTGTAAAGGCCAATGTCATATCAAGAGGTTAAAGATAAAAAGTTAAAGATAAAATATTGTGATGAAATATCTAACACTATCAGTTCAATTTCCCTTAATTTGACATAATTTATTTTGGGACCCTTTGGAATCATTCTGTTGATTTTGTTTTTGTAACAATTGAATTATACAATTTCTCGTGAGATAACTTTATGTGTACCATAGTTACTTGTGAATTATTTTCAATTGTGACACTTATATGTATGCTCTATTTTTACATAATATCTTCTTCAAATTTACCAGTATCAAAATATTGTCTTTATAAACAGCATCATGCAAGTTTTCAATAAATTAATTGATAATGTTGAAAAACATTGAATGTCTAAGATTAAAATAAACAAAGAAAACATGAAAATCTACGACTTTGGATACTATTACCATGGAATTAAATTCAGTTGGACACCGCTTCGATTTGAAGCGACCGAAATCCCTAGGCATGCGCAGAAGCCAGTGGTCAGTGTCGCTCTTTTCCCTATATATTCTATTAAGAGCGACACTGAGCACTAGCGACAGTTTTCACGGTTACACCAGTGATGATCTTACAATTTTAACCCTTATGTCGCTCTTTATACCATTGAGCAGTGAGGGAGCTTTATGATGCCAACATTTACTATTACACGATGCCTATTTTTACTGTCTCATCCGAAGGATCCGCAACAATCAATTCAAACTGCCGAAAGAATGTCACAGTTGGGAACAGTATATACCTATTCTTTTATCGACCTATGACATATGACCTATGACCTACCGAACACGGAACGAACGCTCTAGATTGACCGACTGAGCTGACGTCACTGTCTCGAAAAAAGGAACAAAGGAAGTATGCTTTGTTCTTTAAAAATATTATTAGCAAAACAAATCTATTTTTTGCTCGTAGGACCTGCACGCTCGTATTTCAACAAATCTAAAAATATAAATTATTTATATTAATTTAGATTTCCCGCACCTGGAAAATTCCCTTATAAATACCGTATAAGTATATATTTTAGCGAGAAGCAAATTTTGCTATTTGTCCTTAGAATTTGGTATTTAATATTTAGCGAGAAGAAATATTACCGATTTTAAAATGCTCAAATAAGAAGCAATTACAAACTAAAAAGCAACTGATTTTTGCGATATTCAATTTTAGCGATCTGAAAACCCTCCTTTATAATGCCAGAATGAGTTGCTTGCTAAAAATTCTGCCTCTACGGTATTTCTGCTATATGTTTTGCATTTAAAATCTGCTTACTCTGCAGGTCAGTAAAAATAGAAAAAATAATTAATTGCTCGCTCCATTTCTTCATATTCTGCTTAAAAAATTGCCAACAAAAAGGGAATAATATCATTAATGAACCGCTTGTACTTTGCTTTGTGAGAATATCGAGTGCAGTGTACAGGGATTGGAATTCATGGAGTGTACAGGGGATTAAAAAAGGCACCAGAAAAGGGAAGGGATATTATTTTCCTATATATCTTAATATATAAAATCTTATCCCGGGAGAAACTTACATAGACCTAGGAAATGTTAAAACAGGTTGCATAAAAATGCTTGCGGATCTAAGTATATGTTTTTAAAATAATTGACAAAATGCAGAAAGAAGGACCGCATACTGAATTCTGATTTGTAGTAAGGGTGTTCAAAGTCAGTAACAAGTAAATTATGAAGCCATATGCATAATCAATTGGATATTTTTCTATTTGTATAGATATAATTTTAATAATATGATACACTGAAAACACTTATCAGTGTTGTAGTGTATTGACTACTAATATTGATAAGTCTTTTGATTAATAAGCTCTTGGGAATAATTGTGGAAAGTGTTCGAAGAATGAACGGGCATTGAGAAATAATGCCAAGCGTTATGAACCACAACGACGGCAGCACTGGATATCTTAAGCTTTTGTTACTATGTGTATCTGTTTTTAATCACCTACTAAATTGAATGAAATTTATTGCCACAGTCCACGAACTATTTGATAACACCTCGTACGATAATTCTAGTTGAAAGTCATCAAAGTCTTCGGTAATAAAAATATGCAAACATGCAGAGGTTTGTTTTGCTTCGTGAATGTTGCGTAAATATAAAATTAAAATTGCAATGAATTGAATAGCTATCCATGTTATATTCATTTATGTATAACCAGGGTTGTGGCAGTTAACACTCTATGAACCGCGAGGCAAATTCTTTATAAAATATTTCGGGTTTTTTTTTCCGCTGAAAGTCGATTCCACTGACATGTTTATCACAACACAATGCGGATTTATGCCAGATTACCTTTTCGCATATGCTTGAGTCATCTAAAAGTCTTGACAATAACTCTTAAAATAGAATATAGAATTTTGCTTGCGTAAATGTACCTGTAAACAGGGTGGGTGAAAAATGGATACTCATTGGGAAAAGCAAAACTTTTAAAAGACAACAAACGATTTTTGGGTCTTTATATGGAGACAGTCTAGAAACGTTTTATGATAATTCCCTTAACAATGACTTTGCACTGCAAGGGCATCCTATATTTATTTAGGGGTTTCATATTACATTATTACTTGCATAGTCAAGGACATTTGAATCTATTATTACATGAAACCATTCTAATTGCCTTTTGAATTGCAAGGCTCGTTGAATCCTACCATTTTACGTGAAATATAAAGGATTAAAATATTCCATTAAACAAGACGGCATTTCCGTCTGTCAAACTGTCTAGCCGTCCGTCTATCACAAAAAACTGCAACCTTGGTCATAACTTTTGAATGATAAGAGATAGGACTTCACATGTGCATTTCCTGTGACAAGACCTTTTCAAATATCTATTTTAACGCCGCAACCCTAATCATGAAGTTTGATTTACATTACATTAATATGCCATAACGTTTAAAAAGAAAAATGGCTTTAATATTCAATGTATGTACATGTATAACCTGAAACAAGATCTTTCCATAAACTCTTAAATTAAAATTTGATTTACTTTTTAAAACTGTTACTTTGATTATTAATTTTCATTGAGAAGAGAAATGGCTTTTATATAAGACTCATTAATTAGCGACTCTAGAGCTAACACTCGAAAAACAAGAGGCCCATGGGCCACATCGCTTCCCTGAGAATCTTTTGTCATATTGTTATTTACCAGATTTCCCCCTTGTAATACATATTGTGACCCCGTCCTACCCCCGGGGGTCATGATTTGAACAATTTAGAATCTACACTACCCCAGGGTGCTTCCACATCAGTTTCAGCTTTTCCGGCCCAATGGTTCTTGAGAAGAAGATTTTCAAAGATTTTTCCTATATATTTCTATCTAAAATATTGACGCCCCATTGTTGGCCCCACCCTACCCCCGGGGTTCATGATTTGAACAATTTAGATTCTACACTACCCCAGGGTGCTTCTACATCAGTTTTACCTTTTCTGGCCAAGTGGTTCTTTAGAAGAAGATTTACAAAGATTTTTTCCTATATATTTCTATGTAAAATATAGATGCCCCATTGTGGCCCCGCCTAAGCTACCCCGGGGGTCATGATTTGAACAATTTAGATTCTACACTACCCCCACAATGCTTCCACATGACTTGCAGCTTTTCTGGCCCAGTGATTCTTGAGAAGAAGATTTTCAAAGATTTTTCCTATATATTTCTATGCAAAATTTTGATTCCCCATTGTGGCCCTGCCCTACCCTCGGGGGTCATTATTTGAACAATTTAGAATCTACACTACCTCAGGATGCTCCCACATCAGTTTCAGCTTTTCTGGCCCAGTGGTTCTTGAAAAGAAGATTTTCAATGATTTTTCCTATATATTTCTATGTAAAACATTGATGCCCCATTGTGGCTCCGCCCTACCCCCGGGAGTCATGATTTGAACAATTTAGAATCTACATTACCCTAGGGTGCTTTCACAACAGTTTCAGCTTTTCTGGCCCAGTGGTTCTTGAGAAGAAGATTTTCAAAGATTTTTTTCCTATATATTTCCCTGTAAAAGTTTCATTCCCCATTGTGGCCCCGCCCACCCCGGGGGTCATGATTTAAACAATTTAGAATTTACACTACCACAGGGTGTCTCCATATAAGTTTCAGCCTTATTGGCCCAGTGGTTCTTGAGAAGAATATTTTCTAATGACCCAACCCTATTTCTGTCTTTTCTTGATTATTTCCCCTTTTGAGGGGACTTGGCCTTTCATTTTAAGAATGTTAATTTCCCTTTACCCAAGAATGCTTTGTACCAAGTTTGGTCAAAATTGGCCCAGTGGTTCTTGCGAAGAAGTCGAAAATGTGAAAAGTTTACAGACGGACGGACAGACAGCCTTCGGCTCAGGTGAGCTAAAAATCATTCCACTTGAAAAGAAACAATGAAATTCAATGAATAAAGGAGCAATTCCATTACTAGTATCCCGCGTAAAATCCACCTTTCGAAATACATGTATTTAATGTCACTTAATATATAATAAAGAATATTTCTGTGATACATTTTAAATATGTGTATTTACATCTAAGTAGTATTAGATTCATACATGTATATATACAATAGAAAAAGTACTAAAGAGCAAGAGCCATCTTGTGCATAAAATGGCCCTGCACTTATATCAATTAATTAACTATCACCCTCTTTACATTTTTATATATCAAAATAAAGTAGACACTTGGTGCTTTCATGTTCTATAATGAAATTTCGTTTTGAGAATCTAATTATTTGAAAACAAGCTTTGAGAAATTTCAATGTTCTTGAAATTTGCAGAAAATATGCTTATTTGGCTACCTTCAGCAAAGAATTAAAATATGAGCACAGCCCACGATCCAAAAAATAAAACATGTTTTTTGATCTTCAGAAATAGGCCTTTTATTATGTATTGGCATATTTTGGATCAGAGGTTGTGCTTTATATGAAATATTGAAAAAAATGCTTCAACTTTAGGTCATTTTCAAAGGAATTTACAGGATATGAGGAAAATGACGCATTTTATGACGTCATAATGCATTGACTAGATGTGAAATTACGTCAAAATAGATTAATAGATTCGTAGTCACCAACAGTCCAAGTGATAAATACTGCATTTGCAACCTAAACTGAGCAGTTTTGAAATTTCAGAAATTCTCAGAGCCAAATAAGGCCAAAAGTGGCTCTAACTATAGCTAATGTATTTCAAAAGCTTCGATGGCTCTGTGGAAAGAGTACCCGACTTCAAAATTGAGGGGCCCGGGTTCGATTCACATGGCGGACATTATAATTTTCTTTGTGTGAAAATGAATGAAAAAATTTACAAAATTCTTTACTCAGTAAGGGAAAAACTAATTTAACAAATTCCGTTTTGAAATTAACAGGTGGATTTTAATTTAAATTTGAATTTAATTTGCATGGGTGGAATTTACAAATATAATTCATTGTCCCCTGTGCCCTTGAGACATGAGACTTTATTGAATGAATTAATGTTATTATTTAAACTTTTAACAGCCAAATCAACCGTTTTCATCATTGAAATCAACAGTGACCAATCATCAAAAAAAATTAAAAATTACATAATTAAGGCTAAGGCTCTATAAATTATATTGTAAAAAATTAAAATATCCTCTGGGGCTATTTATCTGACTGACATATTGTATAGTTAAGATAAACAAGGGGATTCAACCAAATTAACAAAGTTAACAATGCTGACTGACGTTTTTCATACCAATAGTTAGTCCCTTGATTTTACACTGGATAGATGTTGGATTTTTCCGTTATGGCCATATCACGACAAGGAGCACGGGGATGGGGGGGGGGGGGGCAGTGACTGGTCTACGCGGGATGCTCACTTCTCCATGGTACCTGATGTTTTGGAGGTCCGTGGCACCATGGCACTCTTATGTTTTGGAGGTCCGTGTTTGCTCTACTCCTGTTTTGCATTGTTTTACATGTATTGACTTTTGATCTTGAATTCTAGATTTATTCGTTATCTCCATACATTTCACGTAAAACAGGAAATAGTCTCAAAAGTTTAATTTCGTAAGGTGGGAGGTCAATATATTTTCAATACCATTTTGTCATATTTTAAAAGAAAAGGGGGCACAACCCCCTTCCACCCTATTCTAGCCTGGTTCAGGTGTTCTGGTGGGGAATGGGGTCTAAAATGTATACAGGGTTTGTCAGAAAGTTCGTGGACAATGACAAACTTCGTTACACTATTTTCAAGAAACTTATATTGATCTCATAATCAAATATTAAATAATTCACCAACCGCCACCACCCCAATCCCACCCCCACCAAATAGGATTTTAGAGTTTGGACATCTTCCCCTTTTTTCTTTAAGATAGGTTGAATTTTTTCTTGGTCTCCCTTCAAAAACGATGCTACGTCACGGAATTTTTAAAGCTGTTTTTGATATTTAATAATGGACGCAACATTTAATCTGAAATATGCAACTAGTTTTTGATAGAATTGTAACTGAGGATTAAAAAGGAAATCAAAGCAGAGGGTGCGCTCATATTATGTTACTTTACTGAAAGTTCTGATATATACCTGTTTACCTTTAAAATAAAAAAAAAAAAAAACATCGCAATTTCAAAACGCCAGTTTTGCTAGACTTGAACGTTTAGGGAAAAAAATTAATAAAATGAAAACACTAAGTCTCTTTTTTATCTTAATATTTAACAAGGAACATAAAGTGTTAATTGGCATATCTACAAAACCATTTTATACCTAAAGTGAACCAAACTCTATAGATTAGATATGGCATGAAGCTAAAAAAAAAATAATTACAAATTGACATGTATCATTTCTTTAAAAATCAATTTCTATGAACAAAGGGTTATCAAAAAGATCGTGGACTGAGAATGTAGAATAGTACTATGGCGAAGGATACGGAGATAACGAACAGTATTCAAAATCAAAGTCCATAAAACAATACAGAATAGAAATACGGACATCTGAAACATTAGAGGTGGGATCAGGTGCCATGGAGGAGTGAACATCCCCTGTTGACCGGTCACATCTGTCGTGTGCTCCTTAACATGATCGGAAAATAACGAAAAAATCCTCTAATCTGTGCTTTAAATATTTATATGGAATACATAAAGACAACAATTAATAAAGAAATGTTGAAAAATTTATCTTGATATGTTCATTATTTGCCAAATCATTATAAAATAAAAACGGCTTTACATGATCACCTGATGCCGTCGCCGTTTAGTTTCATGATGCCCAACAACGTCATTGTTTGTCAATGTCCCCTTCTTCTACCTCGTACACTTATTTTGATGAGATTCCCCGAACAGAGTAAGAACTTAAGTCCGGCTAATTTTTATGACTTTACAATGTCATGAATAGGGATCTTGATGCATACAATAATGCAATGTATTTATACATCGGGAGAGATGCTCGCTTGATTGTGCTGGCATATTTTGTTTTTAGGAGGTCAATATCTCATCACATATCAACGTCACTTTTTGACGTCACTGATTTTATACACATTGACTACTAATTTGAATTCATTGTGCATCCCTTTTCTCTCTTTATCTACATTGGTATACAAAATAAGTACTCTTGATCTGGGTGCATATTACTTCCTTTGTAACCAGTTTAAACTTTTTCTACATCTATACCAGTTTTTGTTATAGGGAAAAACTTTATAGAATGTTGGAAAAGGAAACCCCTCCCCCCTTTTTGACGTCTTTTCAAGGCCTTTTTTGTTGGGACACGCCACGTAAACTTTTGGACACGCCATGTAAAATATACGATAAGATTAAATAGAAATTCCAGAATGCAGATAAAAGTCCATATTTTACTTTAGAGAACAATACAGTCCGAAAATATACCTGAATTAAAGGCCGAGATTTTTAACCGTACGGTTTTCTCAGGTATGGGGAGGGACTAAATCCATCATCGGCATCAACGGTCGTGCAGACCTTGCGAAGCCCAAATCCCCGTACACAGTTTACACAGGAAATTTATGTTTACTACCTGTACAGTCTGTTTAGCCTACTTTTCATCATAAAATTAGTAAAACTCGACATCGTTAAAAAAATGTCAATAGAAATAAATGATATTTGAAAAATTCCAGACTTATATCAAATATATCAACCAGAAACTCCATCGGCAAACTTTTGTAAAAAAAAAAAATCCACGGGATGTACCTTAAAAATTACATTGTACGTCACAGGAGCAATTAGCTGAGTTCATTGTAACAAAAAATAATGAAATGCGGGTATGATTTAAAATGAAAAATATTCATCTTTGCTTGTCCCTTTCTGTATTTTTAGAAATGTTTATAAATATCGTAAATATAGTAGCATAGAGTATCGATCACGGTCAATGGTAACGGTTACTTCCAGTTTGTATGAAAGGTTGCATGGTCCTATTTTTAGTAATGGTGTTCTATTGACGGTATTGTAAAAAATTCGCGATAACGATGGTTTCAAGAAGTTAATATTAAACACAAGTGTGTGTGAATTTGAAGTTAATCTAAATTGTAATACAATAACTAAGAACGAAGTAGTATGTTATTACTAATTTATGGGTTTCTTTCGAAACTATTTCTTGCACCTGTGATCTTGAATAGAGGTAACAACCAACGTAGTAAGAAATGCGTTGTTATAAAAAAAGATATGAAAAGAAAAGAGAGAAAGTCCTAATATTTGTCCAGGCTAAGTTGTTTCTAATAACATATTTTGCTTTCACCTTTACTATTAACTACCAGTTTATATTATTTTCTCTTTTATTTTCTTCGTACCCGGTAATTTGAAATACAAGATTTCAATAACCTCAGCACTTTTCATTAATGAAAAATTATACATAATGTTGATTTATTTTATTGAAACAATATGAGAAAATTTTGATTTTCAGTGACATGTTTGGAATAGAGATGATTATGATCAATAGCAATCAAGCTAAAACTGCTTGCATCAAAATGGCTTCCTAATTGAGCATGTACACTTCAGGGGCCAAGCAAAAATTATCACAATGATGGACCAGTATAAATCAATATTCTCATTTCAAAAAAGTACATGTCCCATGGCACTCGTATTAAAATAAATATATGTCCCATGCCTTTAGACTTATAACAAAGTTACCGTCCCATGGTTACCCCCGATATACCTTTTATAAGTAGAATTTTTAGCGAGGATTTAATTTTGGCATTATTAGCGAAGCTTTCGAGATCGCTAAAAATTGAATATTGCTTAATATTAATTGCGTTTAATTTGTAATATTTACATTCGCTGTGTTTTTCTAGTAAGCTTACTGTGAAATTGATTTGAAAACCAATTTTGTGTATACTCACACGTAGAAATATAAACGGAGAAACGTGCGTTAAAGTGACGTCACAATGAGTCTGCAGCGACGTTAGTAAAAACGCAACGATAAAGGGCAGCGAGAAATTCAAATATTTAGCATATTTTAGTTGCTTCCAATTATGTAAAAATGTAAATATAAGGAATGTTTTTTAGTTTAGTGTGAATTATTGGTGTGTGAATCACACAGACTTGCACATAGGCATATTTTTCATGAAGCGCTAACGCGCTTCATGAAATATGCCTCCGTGACAAGTCTGTGTGATTTATACACCAATAACTCACACAAAACTGAAAAACATTCCTTAAGAATTTTCTTAAATAAACATTTTTAAATCGCTAAAATAACATCTCCCTAAAGAAATAACCTCTTTTTAAGGACAAATCGCCAAATTTGCGTCTTGCTAAAATTTCCACTGATACGGTATATATCTTGATTTAATAAGATTATTGCATGAAGGATATGGAAATAACGAACAGTATTCAATCTCAACGTCCATTAAACAAATATACAAAATAAGAGCAGAGCAAACACGGACCTCCGAAACATCAGAGGTGGGATCAGGTGCCATGGAGGAGTGAGCATCCCCTGCCGACCGGTCACACCCGCCGTGTGCTCGTTGTCATAATCAGGAAATAACGGAAAAAATCCGTGGTCAATTCAGTGTATAAATAATGGACTAACAATTGGTATGAAAAACGTCAGTCAGCATTTCATTCAATGATAAATTGTATTTGCTGACAAGGTCATTGTATCGACCATAGAATTTACGAAATGATGACTTTAAACGAGACTGTTGATATTCTTGTTTCATCAACTTGCTTGTCAATAATTTACCTCGTTTAAGAAATTGGTCATACGTAGAGCATGCTCTTGCGTATCGAATCAACTGAGATATAAATACTCCGTATGCAGGTGATGAAGGTATATTGCTGCATACATGTAAGTAAGGGAAGTTGACGATAGAAAAGTTAAAGTCATCACGTTTATCATATAGCTTGGTTGTTAGATTACCATTTGTGTCTTTTTCAAGTAAAATATCCAAGTATGAAGCAGAAGTGTCGGACTCTGTGGTATCTTTTATCTCAAGTTCACCAGGATATATCGTGTCGACGTAGGAATGGAAATTATCATTATTAATTGACAATACGTCGTCGATATATCTAAATGTCGAGTTGAAGGCCACAGCAAGTGTTTTTTCTTTTCATGCAAAAGATTTTGCATAAATTCTGCTTCATATGAATATAAAAATAAGTCTGCTAATAACGGAGCGCAATTTGTACCCATGGGAATTCCAATAGATTGTTGGAATACCTGGTCTCCAAAAACCACATAGATATTGTCAATCAGAAACTCAAGCATCTTCTTGATGTCAACTTCAGAGTACTTATGTGTGCAATCAGAATCTGTTTTAACAAAATAATTTTTCAAATGACCAATGACGAGGTAAGTAAAATTACGAGTTCCATTTTTGTTGAAGAAGCAGCTGTCAATGATATCAAAAAGCCTGGATTTTAATTTGTCGTGCGGAATTGTTGTGTATAAAGTTGAAAAGTCGTAAGTTTTTTTCTGTTGATTTTTGTATAGTCTTGTGATTTCAAATTGTCCAAAAGTTCTATAGAATTTTTAAGTATCCACATCTGATTTACACCACTTCTTGAATATATAGTTGTACAGTACTCTTGAAGTTTTTCCTTCACTACTGTCAATATTTTAGTGAGAAGTAACGAAAGAGGCTTGGTTGAACATTTACTGGAACCTGCAATGTATCTTTGTTTGTAAGGATTCTTATGACGTTTCGGAATCCAATATATATAAGGTAGTTCAAATTCATTTTGGCTCTGTGGAATATTAAAAGTATTCAAAACTGACAGATGATTTTGAAGAATTTCTTTCTTAGAAAGAGTAGTATATGTATAAGTAGGATTACCACTTGTAGAATTAAATCCAAGTTCTTCTAAAATGCAATTTATATAATGAGCCTTACAAACGAAGACAATGTTGTTACCTGCTTTGTCGGCAGGAACCAGTACGTACTGATCGTGTCATCTATCTAATTCTTTTTTCACTTCTGGTTTATTGAACACAGAAGGATAGATGGTTTTCATTTTGCCCCTCAATCTTTTAATACGTGACTTTAACATGGATCTGATACATTTAATCCATTCTGACAAAGTGTCAATGTCTTCTTTTTCATATCTAGCCCATCGTCTGGCGTAATTTTCAACAGAATCCATAATATTTATGAAATTCCGACGCCAGTTGAAGGATCGGGGTTCCCTATATTTAGGACCTTTTAAAATAAGTGATCTTAGGTCATCATTAACCCCTTCTCTACCGCATCGGTCAATATGACCGATAGCGCGTTAAAACACGACATCGCGATAACAGGACCTCTGTATATTTTTAATAATAGCATTAGGGTATATAAATTATAATATATCATCTTTTAGGAAATTTTCTCTACTTTCAGACCCTATAAAAATTTCGAGCCTTATTAATCGGTAATGAATAGATTTTACGTTTTGAAGACATTCATGACTTTTTGAAAATGACGCAATTTTCCAACGCAAGGACGAATATCCTGACGATAGGTATATTTTTTCCTGATTAAATCATTTAAATAAAATTCGCAGTACAGTTAAGGCAACATTTTCTATAAAAACTCACGGAATCCGATACATATTATGTTTATCAGTTTTATTTTTTAGAAAGACACTCTAGTTAAAATAGCTGTTTCTTATCTTGAAGAGTATGTCCATCGCTTTTCACATCGGTATTTTTTGACATCATGTGACCCCCTGAAGTCACGTGGGCTCCGATTTTAGGTCAAGAAATGAGATGTCAAATTTAACCAAAAAGTGCAAGGGCACGGTAAACAAAAAATTAACTGCAAAATGTTTTATGTTGTCTCTATGTATCTATACTTTCTCAAAAGTGATGCTCATTCAGTTAGTTTTTCGATATAATTAAGTTATTCAGCTAAAACAGACAGTAATGTATGAAAAATAGGATATTTTCCTAATTTCATCGCGAATTATAAATTAACTAAAGGATAACAAAGAAATGAGCATCACTTTTTGAAAAATATACAATAAAATAAATAATTTAAAATAAAAACCTACTTTTTAGATTGTCGCCTTGCCATTGCACTTTTTGATTAAAAATTGAAATCTTGGAAGAGTCAATCTAATTTTAGTTTTCAAACGCATCATAGACCCAGCATGGGAGATAACTCTTGAGTACTTGATAGTTTGTTTACCTCGTAAATTTTAAATAAATATACACGCGGACAGGGCTGGACTCTTTTTTTTACTTAATCAAACGGTATGCATAAAAATCGTTGACATTTCCTTCTTTTCTGTGTATTCGTTCTCCATATATTGTATACATTTAATGTCTTTCAAACCTCCCGCATTTTCTCAAAGATGTGTATATTCATGTAGTATTACACACAAACAGGTCTAAATATTGCCGATATATTTATGTAGAACACAAATGGTTAATCAAAATATAGCCTTCATTAATAATTAATTAGATATCTATTCCCCGCTCTCACTACTGTACGCATAGGCGTCGGAACCGGGGGGGGGGGGGGGGGGGGGGCTGGGGCTTAGCCTCCCTACTTATTTGCAAATTATATACGTAATGTAGGCATTGGAATTTACCTTTTTCTTTTGGTCAAGCCCCCTCCCCCTTTCAATTAGCCCCCTTTCATTTGCTTCCGACGCCTATCGTACACACACTTTTGTTAATAATTTTTTTTTTCTTTCTGCATCTGAGATCATATGTTCCACGATCGCTTTCAATCAGACCGCTTACTGTTAATTAAGGGATATAAACTAAGTAAATAAACTTAGGAACTAATTAGAAAGGATTGGGTTATACTCCTGTATTTGTTAAGGGGTCAGCCATTTTATTCTGAGGGAGAGGGGCTGGCAGATTTTAGAAATAAATACTTGCAGATCAGTGATCTCCCCCTCTCACGAATCAGAATTTAATTATTTTTTTTTTGCATGTTAGACTTTTCAATGAAGGGGAAAATAAATAAATAATATGTCCTTCATTTTATTAATCGGAAATAAATATTAATTTATCCTTCATTGACATAAAAATGAAAAAAAAAACTTATTTGGAAAAACTCGCCTGCCCCCCCCCCCTTCTCTCAGAATCAAATGGTGGTCCCCTATCCTATTTTGAATCAAGTAGGGGGATAGCTAGTCTCCTGTTTTTTTTTAAACATATTATTAAAAAATAAATGAACACAATGCACATGCTGGACATAAGATCTTCATGAACATTAGTACCCTCCACACAAAATAGTATGCAAGTAAAGATTTTCAAATCTTAATGGTCTTTTCAACAACTGTATAGTAAATAAATTAAAAGGTCAAATAATTATTTATCTAGAAAATTTATTAAATAAACATTTCTCTTCAAATCCAATGATAGACTGTAGGCCTAGGAATGCTGGGCAGGTGCAAATTATGTCCATCACTTCATGTTCTACTGGATAAAATGAATTCTGAAAATATGAGAAAATCAGGAAATACCATTATTGAAAGTAATTTGTGTTTTAAAAAATTGAAATAAAAAAATGCATTGAAACATTTAACATAGAATGCATATACATGTTTTCAATTCTTCTGTTAGTTTTATTATCAAAACTTTGTAAAAAAAAATCTGAGTTTTTCCTTTACCAAAATGAAAAAACAAAAAACAAAATGTAAAGCACATGCAAACTTTAAAAATGTGAAATGCTTTAGAAGTATACATACCCTTTGGAGAAATTATGCATTTTTTATTTATTCATTCTTTAAGCCTGATACTCTTGACAGCTACAATGATAAAAATATTATATAAATATTTTAATGTACATGTAATCTAAACAAAAAATGAATATTTTTTTCATTACTTTAGAAATTCTAGAAAATTACAACCATAGATTTGAAGTGGGGCTTCTATGTTTTCAACACAATGATACTGATATTTTTTTTTTAAATTGTGTATATTTGCATGTCAAAAGACATCATAGCTTGTATAGGCCTAGTTACTAGTGAATCATTGACTGAAACAATGAAAACATCTCATTTAATTTAGTTTAAATTTGTGTTACTGATGACCTCCATTATAATTTATTACACATTTTGTCTCAAAGAAAATGAGCTAATTGACAGGGACTCAGTACATATTTAGTGCAATTAATTTTTAATAATTCTAAAAAGTGTGCAACTTAGTAGGGGGTGGGGGTGGGGGGTGGGGGGTTACACACAAGGCACTGCATTACAGTTTTTCACTGACTGTGATAGGCTAATACATTTAAATGAATATGAGCACACTCGGGGTTTTTATGTTAACAAAAGCATGTCTACATATTGTAGATCTACACATGTACCTACATAAATTATGCGTATACATACCTGGCCTGGAATCAGTGCAGTGATGGATCTACGGAGATGGTGCAAATCGTCTCAATTTTCTGCTATTCTCCGAAATAATGTCCTCATATTCTCGTAAAAGGAAGAAGCAATGCCTAGTCTCTTATTTTATCCCTATTTTCTTTAAAGATTGTGTGGTTATTGCATTTAAATCCACTGCAAATCTCAGCTGATGTCGCCACGTTTTTAGATGTAAACAACATTCCGTGTCACCGAGTGCAAGCGCTTGACTGAAGCCGAATGCAGACAAACGACACATTAAAAAGAGAATTATTTTAAAGACGTGTTATTATATATACGAGAAAATCACTAATTATTTTCTATTTCAACATGAAGATATTGCTGTTTATTACAAATTCTTGATATATCGGTAAATTGTTATTTTGAGCACAATTTCCTTATATGGATCAATCAGGGCGGAGCAACTGACATGACGTCAGACCTCATTATGACTTCATTACCATATTTTTTTCATGTGTTGCCTTAACTGTACTGCGTTAATATATTTAAAAAGGATATTTTTTCTGCTTTTAAAATATGTAAAAATTATTGCTTTTACTTTTAAATATTTTGTAAAAACAAGAATTTTCTTCCACGCATGTGATTTTTCTGGGTTTTATTCGTAATATTTAAATTAAACGCAGTTTTACCTTTATTTCTGTGTTGAAATAGGGAAAACAAAATACAGCTGGTAAAAGTAGAGAAAATTTCCATTTCAACAAGCCTTCACTGGTCTCTTTATTTTCGGTATTATTTGAATTACATAATTTGAATTTTGAACCTCCGCGTAATTTTTGTAGAAAAATTGAATGTAGTCAATATTTAACGTCAAGGTCGTTTTCTTTTTCTCATTCGGAACAACATGTTTAGTACTATTATATTTAATTAAATATTTTTATTTAAATAGATGCATTATTTTAAAAAATGGTTTAAAATAACAGTAATTATCTTTACACCTTTAGAGAAATATAGTACATGTATATGTATTTTTATTTATTTATGCAATGTGCAATAAGTTCATTCAGTGTTGATAAAAAAAAATAATGTTTGATTCCTAAAGGTCTACGTAAAAAAAAATCAGATTTATTGCTGTTTGCTTTAAAATATATTCTTAATATAAAATACAATTAAACATATACTGACATGAAATTTAAAAAACTTGGAAACAAAATGATTTATTACAAATCTCGCATTTACACGACTCATTACGGTATGAGTTGATATTATTCGAGATTAACACGTGTTTCCGCTTTAGCAGTAAACAACAACAGCATGGATTTTCAGGATTATTTAATATTTTACGATGGAGAACACGTCAATTCATCAGATATGACGGGTCTTTTCTTTGGCATTAGATGTGAGTAAGTATTGATTGAAAAGTTTAAAAGTATTTTAGAGTACATTGGCTGAAATGAAAAGACATTATAGACTACCAAGGACCTATATACTAAACTGTAGGCCTATAGTAGTAGACTGGACCCTGGCTACACATGTACATGTGATATGAAGCCGTTCGCTGGTTTGACATCGTCGGTAACCCAAAAATGATACTTTTCGGTTCTTTCAACGATCACAAAACCTTTTTTTCCGATGACAAAATTGTTTACAATACAATGTCACTGTTTTCTCAATATGGAATCTGAATACTGTGTTGACTGATCAATAAAATATTTTTGTTTGATGTACTCCGTCCCCTCCGATCCACATTTTCAAGATGGGTAAGTAGGTGGTTAATTTTCGTGTGGTTTACACTGCTGAAAAATTGATAACTGTCATAAAGTCACAGATTTCTTAGCAGTACACATTTGACATGTTTGTTAGCTACTAAAGTTTTTTGTTATAAAAATTTTCAGTCAAAAAGCATCCTATAGAAATTATACATCTTTGCTTTAAAATGAAACAATTTTAGTAAATTTAAAAAGAAAATTAAAAGTTTACAGTGCTGAAAAAATTATTGGCGTGGATAAGTATGATTGCTTCTCATTGTGTTGAACTGTTACAAATCAGTTATCCTGTTGGCCATAACTGACCTCCTTTATAATTTCATTCAAGAAATAACTGTGTGGTCACTCATCGATAGCCCCCAAACTTTAAAAAATTTGAGTACAAAGTCTCTCAAGGAGACACAATTTGGTGAGTGATTTTTACATGCATTGTATTCAAAAGAGTTCAAAGTTTAATATTTCCACTGCAACAAGGTGCGACTTTTTGCACATGCTGAAAAAATAAAACATTTGAGAAAAAATTGTGATAAAATAGCTTAATTAAGCTATTCCGAATAGCTTAATAAAGCTATATAGCTAAATCAAGCTATATAGCTTAATCAAGACATTGTGCCGGACCTGTCAGAGTACATTAAACAAATCAATTTTTGTATTGTTTGCCTGAACATCCAAACCGTGTTTTGAGATGATGGATACGAATACGTTCGACTTATTTTTGTATTGTTTTTGAAGTGGGTAAGTTTTCATGACCACTTCTAGGTACATTCAAAGAAAAATGAAATATGACATAATTAACACAAACACATAAATTTTTTTAGCATGTGTAGTATGCTGGTACCATTTAGGCTTCAGAGCTTTCATCTATGAAGACCCACTTGCTAATCCCACCAATGGCCACCATGCACAGAAAAGACCATGATGTGGAGGACATAGGTGCTTAGTTATTAGTAAGTCAATTTTATTGCAGTCAAAATTCCTCATTGCCACTGGATGGCTATTAGTCAACACTCCCAGGTACATGAGTAGCCGGACTGGCGCAGTGGTTAGAGCCTCTGCCCTATAGTCATGAAGTAAGGAGTTGATCCTTACATCACATGTTCGAATCTTACTCTGAGACATGGAGACCCGTTCTTCTGATAAGACACTATAAAAATATCTTATCTTATATTATACTTATACTTATATAACCCAATTAAGGTCCCTTGTCGCAGTAGGTGCTGGCATGAAAAAGATCCCTCACAGCTCAATAGCTGTAAGTGCCAAGTATAGAACAAAATTTGCATCTGTCCACCGACAAGTGGTGGCGTCTCCATCTGAGAGAGAAATTCTTGAGAGAGACATTTAATAACATACAAACAAGTCCATATATATAAACACCTTGTCCCAGGGATTTTTCTCTGAAGTAACAGTTTTCAGTCCAACATGCCCTTTCTCTTAAGAACCCTGACAACAGAAACTTAAAAAGGATACTTCATGCATTTGATAAAATTAATGGTTAATTATGCTATTTTTTAAAATTTATAATTGATTAACCTTGATTGTTTAGTACACTGTATAAGGCTTACAATATTTCAGTCATAATACATTGACTTCCCCAAACCATTTAACTACAAGTATGACAAAATATGACATATATAATAAAATATACATTGTATATGATATGCTTTATAAAGACTTTTTAACAATATTATAAAAGGAAAGTGCCAATTGTAGATTTCTGTATAAACTGAATTATCTGATTAAAAGTACATATTCGATTAGAAAAGCTTTTTCAAAACTTTTTTTTAAAATTTGTTACAGGAGTCGGGACAGAATACATTTAGAAACTGATCATGCCTCGGTCAAATCAAAGGAGTTTCCTTGGTCTTTCAGAGAGATGGCAGAGAGTTCATTCAACATGAAGATGATGTGCACATAATAAAATCTGGAATCTAAAGTTAGAGATAAAAACCTGCAAACTTACTAGCAAATAAGCCTATCTGCTTGTTAATTATTCTTTGCCGGATACTTCACTTTTAGGAATGCTCTTTATTTCTATCAGTGATGCAAGTGGTTATTCAAGATCATGTCATGTGATATAAGGAATTCTGACTTTTGACAGCATAAGTCAAGGGTTTGTGAGAAGAGTAGCAAATACTTAAGAAATCCTTGGATACTGAAATTCACTAATTATACACCACATAAACTGGATGAATGAAAGATTGTAGCTGAAGTTTTGTGCTTGTCCATCTTTGCTGTTTTTTCATATGCTTATAAAATGACAAAAGTTGTTTTAACAAGTGACCCAGTAAAGACTTGAAAATGTAAAATAATTCTTGTAAGAAAAGAAAAATTGTAAATGTTTTCTTAAACAATGTATTCTAGATGACAAAGAATGTGTTTGACTAAGTTTTTGAAAATGACAAAATAAGTTCTCTTTTGTGTAATTAAAAAATGATACTGGTTGCAATACATTTTTACCTTAATATGATTTTATAGTATTTGTCACTAAGATTGAAATACTTGAGATCACATCTTACAAATTTTGTTCCAGTTTACTTAAGTCAGAGATATATATTTTTTGAATGACAACCAAGATTTGAAAAAAAAGAAAAAAAAAACAAAGTAAAACAAAACTATTCACTTTTGTGATATCTCTGTTGATTTTGTTGTTTACAATTTTATGTGTCAGTTATTGGACAATATGTCCATAATAATTGCAGCATTTCAAATTTGATATATACTTACAATTTAAGGCAGATTTCTGTACTGATATGACCTTGACCCCCAAAGAGCAGAAATTTCAGGGTCAATACTTAAGACAATTATTTGTTGGATGTTTTATACATTACTTTTGACCTTATATCTTACAAATGATACCATGGAAAACTGTCTAGAATGAGAAGTAAGAAACCTATAAAGCCCAAAAATTGAATATTGGTGTTGCTTAGCAACCATTCAAAGGTCATTTAACACAAATTTGAACAAAAATAATATGTGGATTTTGCAATACAGTATGCTGCCTTCTAAAGAGTAAATTCAAAATTTTCTTCTTTAGCATCCATTGTTACAAATTTTAGCAAGAAAGATGAAAAGTTTTGGGAAAAATTTCTAAAATTATGCACTTATTTGACCTTTGACCTCCAAAAAAAGTGAATCTGATGAGGTCAAACTTTAAGACAATTATCTGATGTATATTATTTCAGTATCATTACCCCACATTTGACTTTACAATATAATGGAATGCATAAATGTGTGTGGGATGAGCAAAAAACAAGAAATACTGCCTGAAAATTGAAAAATACTCCGTTGCTTAGCAACTTCTTTAAAGTCATTATTTGCAGAATTGAAAAAAAAGTTAATGTGATTAATGTAGTACAGGATAATGACCTTTTGTGGGTTAATTCTGAATTTCCTATTTCAATGTGTATCACTTAATTTTTAACTTGAAAATTAAAATGTGTCAAGAAATGCAATAAAATTCTGCACTAATTTGACCTTTGACCTCAATTGCCACTAGCAAGGTCAGTCGTGAGGTACCTGCATAGTTATGAAATATCATCTCCAGAAAATTCCCTACAAAATGGTATACATTATGCCTAGATTACTCTTTGAATAAAAAAGTTATAAATTGATTTATAAGGATACGTCAAAAGGTTTGCAAAAACGCTGAAAATGTGCCGGTAGAGAAAGGGTTAAGAACTATATTTACGTCACCTGTAATAACGTGTCCAGCAGGATTATAGTTATAGGGCAAAGAAGAACACGAACACGAAAGGGGATTATTTTTCAGATAGTCGATATCCAGGCCATGTAAAGTATTTTTGTAATTGAAAAGTTTGGAAGCAATGGTCGATGTATATTTGTAGGAAATACAAGGCGTAGTCTTTAACTTGAAATATGGTGGAATACAAGACTGGACCCTTTTGTGATTAAGAATATTACTTATATTTACCGCGTCAATTCCTTTATTGGCATATTGAAGTTTAAGGAAAAGACGGATTGTTTTAGCTGCATTTTCTTCTGTGAAACGTGCGGGTTTAAAAAGCCTATGATGTGCAATATCCATAATCACAGAACCGAGCCTATATTCAGGTGTCGAGGAATCTAAATTTGGATGTTCCTTGGTCTTTTCAAGAAGACTATTTAAAAGTTTCAAAGGGACAGAGTAAAGTTTGGTTCAAAACTTTAGGATTTTTCTAAGAATACAGATATTTAAAACATCGATATTGTTTTTCTTAGTGTTCATTTTCATAATCCTTGTTTTTAATGCTTGTCACTTTGTAATATTTCCCATTATCTGGATATTCATGTTGCTTTAGCCTTCGTTTGAGTTTTAAAAATATGACTTTTTAAAAAAAATTCTTTTTTTTTGGAAAAATAATATTTTTAAATTTAATGAATGTTTCTCTTGGATAGAGTACTGTAAATTGTTGGGAAAAAAGTTTGTGTCGAATGGATATTTAATGGAAAAATGTGTTAGCCCCATGGTTTTCTTCGATGACAAAAAGTCCAAAATTAATTGTCCCATGCATATTTGTACCGTTCCCATCATTGTGATAAATTTTGCCTGTTCTCTCAGAAGACCAAACGGTGGTCAGGAGTGTCAAACAGGGTGAAAGAGTTAAAGACAGGGACTAGTAGCTAAATGTCAATAAATTTTTAGTACCAAATGATGGACCTTAATTCATTTGACTGACAGGGGAAATACAGACCAGGGAAGTCTGAAGGCCGTGCTTATTATATCGGGCTTTAACGGGATTGTTGGATTTGATATGAATTTCAAAAGAATTTTCTGTAATAAACATTGCTCGCAAAAACATCGTGTTCGAGGTTGCACCGCCTTGGTGTACCATTGCCTTAAAAAATATTACTTATTTATTAAAAGAATGAAATTCATGAGTTCTTGTTTATTCTTCAGGATAGAAAACGTGATACTAAATCGATATTTTTCAATTCATGGGTATACCTATATACAGCAGTTTGATTCTAAGGCACTATTCCACGAAAGTACATATGTATTGGGCAAACAAATCTAAGGATACCGGTAACGAAATTTGGAATGTCGTCATTTCTGAATGAGGATGTCAGAATTTGATTTCGTGTGTATGATGAACATTCTTTTTAAAAAAAAAATCTTCTTTGCATTCAAGTGCATTGGCCTCTTTTTATATAAAATGTACATGTGTGTTTCATTTATTAATACTCACCGGCCGACGGAAAACAACGCAAACGTTAATTTAAGTAACCCGCTATGCTTGTTATTCATTTGTATGACAGGTGCAACAAAAAAATTGAATGATAATAGTTAAAATTTAAGAAACCTAAGGTTGACAGAAGAAAACGTCATACGCTTATTAGAACTGAGCAGGAGAAATCGTAACAAATAGTTACAAATAACTTCTTTTTCAATTTATCTTTCAATGAAAATGTATTTTATAAATTTTATTTGTGTGACGTGTTTAAACACACTCTTGAAAATGTCCACAAAACTGTGAAGCAAGAAAACTCAATACATTTCATAAATTTAATAAAAATATATATACGCTGAACCCTAAAATTGCAAATTTACAAAATTATGCGGGTTGGCCAAATATAAAGTTGCATAAAAGAGAGGACGGTACAAAATTAAATAAAACTGTGAATTTTGGAAGAAAAAGGATTTTTTTGTGCTATTAAGCCATAACAATTAAAACTTTAGTATAATTATTTTTTTACGAGATTTGTTTTTTTTTCTGTAACATCTCTTTAAAGCGGCACAGTGAGTCAAAATCATATCGTAATTTTAAGATATCTGTAGCATACAGAGAAAGACTTATGAAATTATGAGTATTTAGCGAATATATGACAATTAAACTGCAAGAATTGACTGCACAATATAAGTGCCGGAAAAAATAAAGGTTGTATCTACCGTTTCGTTGTTTCGGTTATGTCAAGGTCACGCAACTCTTATTTTTAGCTCAAACTTGTAAACAACATTCAACTGGAGCATGCAAAGGTGAGAAATATGTTCTAAAAACTTTTTTAAAAAGATTAAATCAAATTTTTTGGTCTTCTTACATTCATTCGTGGATAACTGAGACCATGGTAACTATCGACACTTATTCAACAGTTTTCTGCGCACGCGTACAGTAGGGAGGAAGAAGTACAAGGGTATTTTACAATATTTTCGTTCTGGGGCAGACAGAAATTATTTTTACTTTCATTTTTCCCCATAAAAATATCATTTTTAGGTTTTGAAACATGTAATTTTCTGAAACTGAATACTTTTAGGAATTGAACAAAATTTACAGAGGTCATGCGAAAATTCTACATTTGTCAATTTCCCCCTTTGTGCAACACAGTGCCGCTTTAAGAAATCTACCGAAATTACGCAAATCAATATGTCAAGCTTTATATTAAATTAAATCTCGTGTGCGTCTCTCCTTGTGTTTGACGCTAAGTGGGCCAAATTCGCATGTAAATTTCGTGCGGCTGTCTTTGTGTTTGACCTCATTAAATGAGAACAATTGACATTGGAGTAATTGAAATCTATTAATCTTTTTTTTTTTAATGTAATCTAGAATTTAATTTCATAATGAAATGGAAATATAAGGAATCACTGTCTAATTAGTATACTATGCCGGGGACATGACATCAACGGAAGAGGGGGGGGGGGGGGGGGCGTAGAATATTTAGTAAATGCATCTTACATGTACATATGTATTCCATGTTTTCCATTATTGTTTATTACCAGGTATACTATACTTTACTTATATGCAAAACTGAAGGCAAAAATGTTTATTTTGGAAATCTATAGTTACATGAAATCTTCAACAAAATATTATACTATAATTTTCGTATGATGCATAATTAAGGGTGAAAGGGGTTCAGAATGCCACATATTTAAAACTTAAAATATCAAAATTTACTTTGTAATGATTTACTAGTTTTAGAAAAAAAAAGATAAACAAGAAATAACAAAAGACTTAAAAGGTTGGCCCCTTAACATTTTTAAATATCTTCAAAACGAAAAAGAATTGGATTTCTGATAAGTTGTTATACACAATATGTTCAAAATTAGGAGAACTTTAAGGTGATTCAAGAAAAAGACATTGACTTCTGTGAACAGGGGCCGAGAAAGACCAAAGTGTTTAATAAAGGAATCTTTAACGATCACGCTTTCGTAATACTTAACGGAAGGACAAATATTCATCTCAACAATTTATAACTTTTCATTATGATATACACATCAGGTATTACATAAAAGGGTCTAGGGATAAGACTTTGTGATAGTTGCATGCATTAAAATCGACTTTGTTAAAAAGCAATTTACAAAGAATGCAGTTCTCCATCGGCGAGTGGTGATGTCTACATATGAGTGAAAATTTCTCGAGAGGGACGTTAATCAGCTTACAATTAATCTTGGTTTACGTGTGCATCAAATGTAGAGAAAACTTACTTGTGATTATTTCTTTTTTTCTCTTTTATTGATAATAACAATGATACAAATAACACACAGATAGACTATATTACATATTTACATTTGATGATTCTTTTCACATAGAATAAAGAAAAAAGAAAAGCATTGACATTAAAATTTTGATGATTATTTTCACATAGAATAAAGAAAACTTGTGATTATTTCTGTTTCATGTTGATTTGCAGATATCACATTAATTTTGTTTGATTTAATTTTTCAATACCTGACAGAACTTCTTTTTTTCATTATTGTTACTTTAAATTTCAGTAGCTTTTAAAAGATTCCAGATAGGTAAGGTTGATTACACTTTTCATATGTTTAGTTTCTACTAGTGTGGAATTTAAAAGTCCGAAAAAAATAATTCACAGTAGCTCTCGGAATATAGAATAAATTGATTATGTATTTTATTATCCCTATTACCTATAATAAAAATATAATGTGCATTATAAAATGAATAATCCTAAATTCAAATGAATGTTTATTTAGTTCAAATGTGCTCTGAGGTTAGGATATTATTAATAGGAATACAATGTACACAGCACAATGCCATCCGTTTCTAGGCCATTGTAAATTGCACTCATTCGTTTTGTGTCTGCAAAAAAGTAAAAGTTCAATGACCTTAATTACAATCTGAATGAACATTGTATGAAAGAAAACGGGATATATATTTGGATAAAAACATTTTAAAAAGGTTCGGGTTTTCATCTCATTTATATTAGAAACGGATTGTTCAAATTTACACTTAGAATATATATTAATTAGTGTATGCACCCCTTTGGTTTTTTTTTTTTGGCCATACGTACTCTTTTGTGGAAGTCTTCTCAGATTCTGAACCATCGTGTCTGTAAGAAATATGAAAAGGGATTCTTAATAAGGAATGCGTTTTCTTGAAACGAAAGTCATCTTTTATTACCATATACGTATTTGACCTGGATGTGAGACATTCAATTCATTTTAAATATGTACAATACCTGTATAGACGGTAAACATGATCATTTTACATTTTCTGTAAAGCATTGCAAATATTCTATATTTCTTAAAGTTAATAAACATGATTCTATTCATCCTTGAACAAACATGCTATAGCTATGTTCATCAGCGATAGATACAATCCATTCGAGTCTATTTAAAGACATGCATGACACAGTCATACTGTATTTGCAAGGCTATTTTGATTAAAAAAAAAGAAATGTTACCGTAATTTTTTTTTTGCTAAAGAATTTGTGATTAATTAACATGTACATTGCTTTCAGAAAATCTAATTCTAAAAGAAAAGTGTCCTATATTTGGATTAAACTAACATTTACTTGCCTTAACTTCCAGCAATTTGGAGCATCGAGGTAACATTTGTTCTCCGTGTCAACTCGCATGCAGGTTGGGTCTATGAAAACAAGAGAGACAATTATTAATTTTCCAGTATCCACAATATTCAAACTTTGAGATATTCGTTTTATTTGTGTACATGTTTGTTAAAAGACAAAAGCACTTGCTTTGTATTTCGACTCGAAATTTAGATATATCGAACGCTGCATTGTCAATTAATAATGGTAATGTCCATTCTTATACCGATACGATATATCCCTCTGAGCTTGAGCTAAAAGATACCACAGAATTTGTTTTATACTTCGATATTTTACTCAAAAAGTGACAACGGTAATTTACCAACCAAGCTCTTAGATAATCATGACGACTTAAACTTTTCTATCGCCAACTAACCTTACTAGTACAGCAATATACCTTCAGCACCTGTGAACAGACTTTATATATCTTTGTTGATCCGATACGCAAGAGCGTTGAAAACAATATTATATAATGTTGATGGAACAAAAGTCTCGGTATTCTCGTTTAAAGTCACCACTTCGTAAGTTCTTTGTCGATGCAATGACCTTGTTAGCTTAGCTATTTATCATTTTATCAAATGGTGAATGAAGTTTTACAAACGAATTGTTAGTCCTTTATTTAAAAACTGAATTGATGACAAAGTTTTTTTGTTATTTAATGATCATAAGAAGGGGCAAACGAAGGTTGTGATGGTTCGGTAGAGGGTGCTCACTCCTCCATGACACCTGATCCCACCTCTGATGTTTTGGGGGTCCGTGTTTGTTTCTGCTCCTGTTTTGTATTGATATATGGATTTTTGTTTTTGAAAAATGTTCGTTTTCTCCAGATGTTTCATTCTAAACAGCATGATATAAATGAATCTTAAAGAAAAATTAAATGCCATCCATATTAGATAGAACTACAAACTGGTTTACAAATTGCTATACCAACACTTCAAAAGAAAATCTGGGAACGCCATTTCAAAATCGACTTACATTTTTTAATTTCAGATACACTGTAGGGCTTTTTTGGACAGCTGGCGTTGAATCTTTCGCAAAGAGAATGTTCACTGAATGAGATTATTCCTGCATGCTCACTGTATACAGCGCAAAAACCTATATTGGTAAGAAAAACAGTAACATGTAAATTACAACCCCATAATTAAAGTATCCGTGTTTCTATTGCTTATTTGCATTTAAAATTTGCAAAAGTCAAGCAAGATTAATCTATGGAAGAAAAGTTTAATAGGCATGATAACGTCATTTTAAAAAATGTAATATGGCAAAGTAAATCAAAGTACTGAAAGTACTGAAAAGCGGTTAACATGCTTTCATGGAATATGACTGTACAGAGTAGAATAACAATAATGCATTGAGTGATGCTATAAAAGTAAGCATGCATATCTTTGTCCAATGTCATCAGCGAAGAAGCAGACACACTAACTTTTGTAGTACTTAACTAAATGGTAAAACCAATAACATCCCAGATTGATGTCACAAATGTATGTTTCAAAATATCAACCTGAGATTTTCAGTTTGAAAGACAGGTAGTTCAATTTCAAAAATTTCTTCCTAATTGTCTCCATTGGTGGCGTCCAAAAGTGCTCAGAACAAAAAAAAAATATGCTGATGTTGCAAATTTAATTGTCTTTCATGCTCTATTGATTCTGAAATTAGCATGATTAGGTAACTATAAAGGCTACTATAACAAACAACTCAAAAAGAAAATTAAATTATAATTTAAATTCTTTAGATTAATTTATTTGATGTACTGTACATAGATCTTTAGCTGGCTAGTCTGAGAAAAACGGATGGACGAGCAGAGAATTTGTAAATTAATTAATTTCAGAGAGCTTCAGTTTCGTAGGCTCACTGCGGGTCAGCAGGTGTGACCTGTCATTGGGGATGCTTACTTCTCCTAGGCACCGGAACTTTCAAGGATCCGTTTTTCTTTTGAGACCGATCGCTGTTTATTCTGTATTTTGATACAGATACTGAGTACATCTGTTTATTAATATTATGAACTATTTCTCTCACAGGAAGAAAGACAAGTAAACAAGATAATAAAGTTTTAAGTAATGTACATTATTGACTTTTCATACAATTAAATGTTCGAATAAGTAATAAATGACAATTATTTAAAAAAGAGTCGGCAAATATTTAAATAAAAATGTGATCGTTTATAATCGTTTGTAATAATTAGACTGAGTACAGAATTTATCCCTGGAAACAAAGCTTTCATAATTTCAATTGAGAAAAAAAGGAGAAGAAAACAAACGTTTCATAATGGAAGTAATCCATAACTGTACAACTAATACAGATGTATTCAGTTTTTTTATATAAAGGCTTTCTTCATGTACTAGTATTAATCAAGTTAATTAAAGGGATGCCTTAATATTTTAGCAAGGAAAAGGAAACTCAATCGAGAGATTCTCCGATGTTTTGCAGTCGGTAATAACCTTCAACCCCTTTAGCCAGTAATTAACCCGTCCTCCCTGTGCCGGTAGCATAATTCGGTCAAATATTTATTGTTCACGAGGGGTGCCTTATAATAAATCACAGGCACCTGAATTTTAATCAGTAAGTCTCTAAATTAGCCAAATATCGAAACATTCTACCCCCTCTATATAAAGTATAAATACACAAGGCGTGCAACGCCATTTTGACCCCTTGTTCGATTCAGGCCTCAATTTAACATATAAATCGGATATGCCTACTGGTTTTCGTGTAGCATTGGGTTCAAATATGATATTTCTCGCTATATATTTCTTCCTTAAGTTTAAATCCAACGCGTTGATAATTTTATCAGCTAAACTTCATGCTGACTTCGAATTTCGTCACAGGGCCCGATCGCCATCAGCTGACGTCACGGAAATTTAATCTCGACACCAAATGCTCCTATACATAAACTTTTTTAATACAACAATTATAAATTTATTTCATTGACAAACAAAATCAGAGAAAAATCAAAAACCGAAAGATTATGTTGTTTTGATAGTCTTGATTTTAATTATCATATGTTATATGTGTTAGAAACAAATCATAGGTAGAGGCTTTGTCGATAGGTAGCGCCTTATGGAAGTTTCCGGTGTCGATACATGCCATAAAGCAGTTAGCGAAGCTAACCGCTTAAAAAGCGTTATTTAAACAATAACGCATTAATAAGGCAAAATAAAAGAGCGTTATCTAACCTCTTAAAATTGCATAATTATGAAAAGTAAAAAAGGCGTTAAATATTACACCCGTTTGCAGGCCCATGGCAAGTGCTTTTAAAATATTTTGAAAAGGGAAGGGGTGGAAGCTAGCTTTCCAAAAATTCATAGTTTTACCAATTACATGTATAGTTCCTCTTTGAAAACAGATACCTGTACATGGAACAAAAATTATGGATTTCACATCGTTGATTGAAGGCTAACTATTGATTATTTGCATGCAAAAAATTTGCTATCTATCAAGTCAGACAGTTTAGAAAATTCTTTATAAATCGCCGTCCTTTGTAATTGACAAATCATAGCTACGAAAGCCCAATGGTGCAAACCAAAAATAAATAAAGAAAAACGAATTATTAATTAAAGACAAACGTTATTATTTAAAAAGGAAAGACGGAATTAATATATAAAAAGAAAGTGAATTAATATATATAAAAACAAAATTATTAAAAATCGAGAAACAAAATTATTAAATAAAAAAGAAACAAAATTGTTAAATAAAAAAAAAAAAACAAATAAATATATGAAGAAAAACGAAATTATTAAATAAAGAAAAACTAAAATATCAAATAAAGAAAAACGACATTATAAAATAAATAATTTTGGGTTTCTTTATTCAATAATTTCGTTTTTCTTCATTTATCAATTTGGTTCTTTTTATTTAATTATTCCGTTTCTCTTTATATATATATTTTGTTTTTCAGGTAGAAAACTGAAACTGAAGTACGGAATTAACAGATGCGCATGGTAACGGCCTGAACCCATAAATCATCCAATACACAACCATTACAATATATGAATGGGTGAGAATTTATAATCTTTGGTATCAATAGTAAAATACTTAGATTTGTGTTTTTATCATGCATTAGCATGATCAATGTAAACTTTCACCAGTCTGATAATTTGGCCAGTAATTCGATGAGATGTTGCCTTTAACAATTGGTTTAATAACATTAGCTTTCTTAAACCCTCTCCTCGAAAGGTCAAATGATCAGCAAATAATAAATCTTGACACGCAAATAATGACTTTGGAAATGAAACATTAAAGAGATTATCCTAATAAATTGCACAAAATATTTAAGATAAACGTGAAGGTTAAGATTCCGTTGTTATGTACGGTTGAATTTTTAACATTTAGCAAATCTACTTGGCTTTACAGTTCATGCATTAGAAAATGCCGTAACATAAAACATTACCGATCGGAATTTGTGGGTTTGTTTGATATTGTAAAAAAATGTTTAAAAAGAACGAGTTAAAAAATTAAATCAAGTCAAAGTAGTTACAATAAGTAGATTTTAATAATTGCTCACTATATAAGAAATAAACCAAAACACTTCTGATTTCTTGGTATTAATAAATGTCAAAGTCTCAATCTGTACTATTTATAAGTCAGTGGTAGTGTATAACTACTATAGAACTTGATTTCACATACATGTATTTATAAGTCAGTGATATTTGTGAACAAACAATCACACACTTGCATAAAACAAATCCCACAAGATAATCAAATCATTTTTCTCTTTATAGTTTCAACAACCTAAGATTTATATGTACACAGACAGGACGCTAGATAAAGTTTGTTGGAATTCAGTAATACGATACTCAAGGTCTTGACCTTCTCGCTTTATTGGAATGTCATTAATTTTATGCAAACAAAAACAGAAATCCTCGTTAAGTCCAGGCTTACAGACTCCAACAATAATGTTGGGATATGACACGGCAACAAATTCCCGTAAACAAAATTGAAAAGTTTATGAATTGTTTACGGAAATAGAAATTTTAGGCTGTATGCAGATATTTTTTCAACGTTTGTTAATTTGATATGTATATCTTCTTTAATTTTTTCGATTTCTACCACACATTTGTAAAGTCGAGATAGGCGGAAATGGGAATTTTAGGTTGTGTGCACATATTTTTTCTACGTTTAGAATTATTCATGGGTTCAGGCCCTTACCAAGCACATCTATAAACTCCGTATTTTAGTTTCATTTTTCTACTTGTAAAACGACATATAATATATATATATATATATATATATATATATATATATATATATATATATATATATATATATATATATATATATATATATATATATATATATATATATATAAACGAAATTATAAGAATTAAAAAAAACGAAATTATTAAATAAAGAAAAAGGAAACGATTATTTAATGATTTCGTTTTTCATTATTTATTAATTTCGTGTTTTCTTTATATATTAATGTCAGTTTTTTTATCTTACAATTTCGCTCCTCTTTAATTAATAATTTAGCTCTTTTTTATTTAATAATTTCGTTTTTATATATATCAATTTCGTTTTTCTTTATTTAATAATTTCGTTTCTCTTTACTTAATAATTTTGTTTTTTTTTCATATATTAATTTTGATTTTTTTTTATATATTAATTTCGTTTTTTCTTTATTTAATATTTTGTATTTCTTTATTTAATAATTTCATTTTTCTTAATTTGATAATTTCGTTTTTTCTATTTATTTTTGGTTTGCACTTTGGGGCTTCCGTACATAGCGTCAGAAAGAAGTTGGCTATGATTTCTATTTGAAAAACAAAAAGTAGAAATGCCGATCTTGGAAATACATTTGGTCTTTCTATAAATACGTATTATTACTTCAGGAATGTCTCTTTGTCTTGGCCACATAATCGAATATAATCTAGTTTGGGTAGGTTAACCGAATCGGATAATGAAATGTAAACTGGCCCAAACCAGATTATACTCGATAATGTGTCAAAGAGGTAGAGTCATTCCTTATCATTTAAATTTAAAATAATTAAACAACTTTAGATGTAAAATTATGTTGCTTTTTTGAGTTCAAATTTACCGCGTAATATTACAACCGTAGTAACGGAAGTGATTTGAAGCGAGGGAGGTAATCACTAATATATAGATCTAACAGCCCTGATGTTTGTTTACATGAGGTAAGAACGAGTAAGTGTTTGATTGATTGATTGATTGTATATTGTTTTACGTCCCTCTTGAGAATTTTTTTCACTCATATGGAGACGTCACAGTATGCCGGTGAAGGGCTTCAAATTTAGACCTATACTCCGCACTCAGGGCCATTGAGCAGTGAGGGTTCTTTATCGTGCCAGCGCCTACCGTGACACGGGACCTACGTTTTTAAGGTCATATCCGAAAGACCCGTGACTTTCACTTCTAGTGCCGAGCGCTTGGCGAAGGAACAGTCACTACCTTTGTTTACATGTACGTCTTAGGTATGACGCGGCGCCGCGAACGAAAATCGAACCCGGGCCTCCCGATCACGAAGCGAACGCTCTACCACTAGGCTACCGTGACCGGTAGTAAGAGTTTGAAGATAAAGGTTTATTTATTACACCTTGAATTTTCCATGGATTCAGAATACAGGAAATGAGGGGATTAGATGGATAAGATAATTTAGCTGGTCGTCAAGGGGCGTGTCCCCAGATTAGGCAAAATAATTTGCGTTCGTTTTTGGAAATAAACCAATAAGAGACGTGAATAAAAACAAAATTTTAAGTTATATGTATATAAAACAATTTTCTTAATTTTCACATACTTTAAGGCATTTCTCATATACAATTTCTACATTAAATTACAGGTTTTGTTAAATGTGTGAAACCTTCAGAAATAGTCATATCCAAGTCCAGGCAAATGTAGAAAAAGCGGTCAAGATTCCATCCAGGCAAACATAGAGGGTCTTTGCATTCAAGTGCGTGTGTCCTGTTGCAGTTCCTGACCTCCATAAGTTTGTCTTTCTGAAGCAAAAAGAAACAATTTCCATTTTTGTTTTACATAAAGGATACTGCACAGCTTTTTCTTCAAAGGTCATAAACACCTTCCAAAATCTTCATAAAATATGACTTCTTTTAATAATTTTTCTACCCCCAACTTGAATAGCGGGAGAGTATATAGTAAACGGGATGTCCGTCCGTCCGTCTGTTACGCTTTGGGATTTCTATCTCTTATCCACAGCTCCTCTCAAACCACTGAATGAAATTTGATAAAACTTACGCAGAATTTTTATTACATATTGCTATTGTGCACTCCAAACTCTATTTTTGTAATATATATTATGAGTTTCCCACATAAGAACATGGACACTGCAATTATATTCATATGGGAGGCGGGGATATCTTTAAGTGAGCTAATTGCTCACAGTACCTCTTGTTTGATTATTGTTTGCATAAAACACATTACTTTTGCCTTTACTTTTTGTCCCATATGGGCACATCATAAAATTATAAATAAGCAGGGTGCATTATGACGTCATACTCGTGAGGGCAGTTATATTTAGGCAACGTCACACAGAGTGCGATAATGATATTATACTTTTTACCTGTATAAAAGAAAAGTAATATATATAAAGCTCTTTCATGAGGTCGATCCAAAGATATAATATCGACTTCACAGAAAAACATATCGGTCGAGCACAATGTTGATATCTATGGATTGAACAATAGAAAGGGCTATATTTCTTATATTAATTCAAGGTGATCGACGAAAGAAAATAATTATAAAGATCTGAAAATTTCTCTCTCGACTTATACACAGAGACTTAGAGATAAAATTTTGTTGTTTCCTTTCTACTGATAGAATGATATGGGCCATTTACTAATTTAACAGGCAAGATTTGTTTGATTATCTTTTATAATGATTAATGATAAACAATGTGACTAATGAGCTTTAATACAGAGTACTTAATCTTTATTATTCAAGCCATCGTTTATTATGTTTAACCATTTATAAAAGTGCACGTTTTATTTTTTTTTTCAAAAGCATAACGTCGATAACTGTATCAACTATTTTTAAGTAAGTCAGTTTTTTTTTTATTATTTTAGGAACATCAAGTTAATATGCTTTTCAGAGTCAATTAAGAGTAACACAAGTGTAAATGCTATGTTACAACGCACTTTGAAAAATTACGCACTTTGAAAAATTATTTCAAAGTGCATTAAGTTTTGGGACCAGGTTAACGCACTTTGAAAAATTTTTTCAAAGTGCGTTGAATTTGGGACCAAATCAACGCACTTTGAAAAATTTTTTCAAAGTGCGTTAAAACTGTACATAATAATTTTACACCATGTAAACATTTAACGCACTTTGAAAAAATTTTCATGAAACAAAAGGAATTAGACTTATATTTTAGAAATAGACAACAGTATTATCCCCTTGCAACGTATGATGGGATATAGTGATGCTATTATGTGTGTTATTACTTTATGTGTATGTTAGTTTTTTCTGTGTGGAATTGACGTAATTTGTATCGGGATCTTTTTTGGGAAGGAATGCTCCTCTTTGCGGTGCCCTTACTTTGATGTGTTTTTTTCTAAAAACTGATGGATTGAAGAAAACCAAGAAACGGAAAACGAAGAAAAGACTGGCTGAATTAAGGTCTATCAGCTAAACTCTTTATCATTCCCACCCAGATATATCTATTTCTATAACTCGTAACCTTAAGTGTCAATGATATTTGAAAAAAAGAGCATTCTAAATACAGTATAAGAACTGTACAAGGAAGTCTGTAGTAAATCGAAATTTTGTTCTTTTAAATCTCAAAGTCTATTTATGTTCATTTTCAGGAAAATCAGAATATTAATTACTAGCTGTATATTCCTTATTTTTCGCGAGTGTTTTTTTTATCGCAAACTAGCTCTCAAACGACAAATCGCTAGAATTATAATTCGCGAATGAACGGTTTATTAACAGATTTTACATAGATTTAAGCACCAGAAAAATAAAAGCGAGAAATATTTTTTTTGCGAGTGATACTTCTCGCGAAATAACGCAGAAATTAATTCCTCGCTTATATTAAGGAATCTACAGTACCTGTCTGCTTTTCGATGTTAATTTGATACCATATCTGATAATCTCTCTGTTAAACTCCAGGTGTTTAAAATCACAAGTTTTGCCAAAATTATAGAGTTATATCTCTTTGGTATCCCAAATAAGGTTTTATGAAAATTCATATAAATATCTATAATTTTTAGCTCTACTGGTCAGAGACCAGAAGAGCTTATGCGATGGTAATACGTCCGTCGTCCGTCCGTCTGTCTGTCTGTCTGTCTGTCTGTCTGTAAACAATTTTTCAAAATGCTACTCCTCCTACAGTTTTGGTCTGATTTCAATATAACTTGGCACACAAATAGAATACTCTAAGGTACATAATTCTTTGCATCGGTTTTTGATTTCGATGAACGATGTTGCCATGGTTACTAAAAATAGAAATTTCTGTGAAATTCTTTCAAAATGCTACTCCTCCTACAGTCTTGATCTGATTTCAATATAACTTGGCACACAAGTAGGCTTTACTAAGGTACATAATGCTGTGTATCAGTTTTGGATTTTGCTAAACGATGTTGCCATGGTTACTAAAAATAGAAATTTTTGTGAAATTCTTTCAAAATGCTACTCCTCCTACAGTTTTTGCCTGATTTCAGTATAACTTGGCACACAAATAGGCTATACTAAGATACACTATTCTGTGCATTGGTTTTTATTTTGATAAGCGGCAAGGACCATTTTTCTATTAATTGCTATTTTAAAGTTTCAAGTCCCAGCTGCTACTTTTCTCTTCCTTTGTTTTATGTATAAACCAGTAGAGCTACAGTATCGACAGAGACTTCTGGTTTTTAGAATCATTCCAATATGTTAACATTTGAGAATTGACTAAGAGATGGGCGGAAGAACAAAACTATCGTTCGTAGTTCTTTACGACATTGAATGTTGACCTTTTGACCCCAAATTCAAAAGGGGTCTTCCTAAGGCCACAGGGATTCTGTTATGTTAAATTTCATTGCAAATGTTCAAAGGGTTGGCGAGATATCGTGTGGAAACGAAAGCGTTACAGAAAGACGGATGGACGGACAGCTAGACGGACGGACTGACAGATAGACCCAAATTAATATCTCCCACTTTTCAAGCGGGGGACAAAAAAGTATCAAATCAGGTTCAAATGATAATTTATCATACCTAAGATTTGTAGGAATATTGACTAAGCCATGCAGAATTTTTTTTTCAAAGTGCGTTAATATGGTCGATATTAACGCACTTTGAAAAAAAAATTATTTTTTCAAAGTGCGTTAACCTGGTCCCAAAATTTAACGCACTTTGAAAAAAATTTTCAAAGTGCGTAATTTTTTCAAAGTGCGTTGCCACAATGCTATTATAAACTTGATCATATGCACAGGTTTCAGCCTATCAGAGAGTTTAATGGAGAAAAATGATATATTTATTCAACACATGGGTGCAATATACATACGTCAGTTTCAACAGTTGTTGTATCCAGTGTTTTACAACTTGGTGTATTGCCTGAGGTCATTCGACGACGACTGAACGCAGGCTTCCCACAAGTAAACTTGAATTCTCCTGTTTGCGACATTCCTGGAACAAAAGTTGGATTTAAAATATCAAACTTCAAAGAAAAATATTTCATAAATTTTCTACGGAGTGACTGTTATATTGGTTCGAAATTCAACCATAATATTTTATTGTGACACCAATTAACTTAAGTCAGAAACTTTAGGAATTTATCAAACAAAGGATGTTCCCATATTAACAAAATTGCCGTTTACTGTTCTACTTAAATTCTTTAAGACTTTCCGTAATTATCTCTGTAAAACTTTGATTACTTTTTGTGGACCTATATTTTGCCAGTTTGCAATGATTTGCGCAATTTAAAATTATCTCTGCCTTTCCCGGACAATGATCGCATAATGATATACATTTAAATAAACTTAGCAGTTTTTATCCATAGTTACATGTAGAATTTTGCACTCTGCCGTTGTTTGAAAACGCTTAGAACCTTTATTTATACAAACTTGAATATTAATTTCCGAAAATAGTATTTTAATGTTCCATGGCCAGAAAGTCCAACGCCTAACAATTGATCATTAATCCACAATAAAACTTGGTGAGTACCGAACAATCTAAGCAATCTAAGAGTGCTGTTCTTTGACCCTATGCTTTGATTTAGTTTAATTTGCTTATTAAGCAGTCCAACATATTGAAAATTTGCAGAAGAAATACACACAAAGAAAACACGGAAACGCTTTTGTCTTTATTTTTGATTACCCAGTGTTTTCATTTCCTTTTGATATTGAACCACTGTTCTAGAGTTTATTAAAGAATATAAAGCATTGTACGTACCATTAATCTGAATCAGTAGAAGTCCTCTAGGATCAGTATTATTATTGATGAACTTCACGGACAACATCGTTTCGAATTCATTAAACAAAGTAGAAGGAAGAGTTTCCTTGGTTATGTTACAAGACTCGGTTAATGCTTTTGGGTTATTTGGTGTGAAGATATTTATTTGTTTGCAGATATCTTCGTCTTGGTTCCCTCCACTAGAAATGATACAAGTTGTATTACATAGAGCAAGAAGTATTTGATAAATATTAATATTTGAGTCAAAGTCATATCATAATGTTTGAGTCTTGGTAATAAATAAGCGTTTAGGATATATTCTCTGTAGACCACTCAACCTTGTTTTGCAACACATAAAATGTGTTATCATTGATTTCATGAATCTTTATCAGTAATATTTTTACTTGACACCAGAAATAATTATATCACATAAAATTTGTTACTTTGTTCTTTGGTGACCTGAATTGATATTTTCTTCTGCTTTGAACCTTTACTGAGCCTTATGATAATTAAGACTAGATAAATCAAACAAAACGTCCCCTACAAAAACATACAGAAACTATCAAGAGGGCTGAGTGGTTGTGTCCATTTTCAGATCATATTGAGCACCTTTTAAGATAATCTTTGAAAAAGATATACAAATATGACCAAATTTTAAACTAGCTTCTTAATGTTATTTTTTTATATCAACATTGTTATGTTTAATGGTGTATTTGTTATCAACCTGACTCCCCAAAAATATAATCTGTCAATAAGTCATTTCCAGTTATATATATTAAATAAATTGAACTAGATCAAATACGGAAGCATTGCTGATATCCAAAATAAATCTATCATGTATTTAAGGTATGCCACTCTTCTTTTTTTTTTTAAAGAAAAGTTTGCTCAGAGCATCTTACTTTAAAATCATTTGATACAATTCAATTTCCCCCACATATTTGAATTAAATACTGCAGATTATGATATATTCAATTGAAGAACAGCTCACCAAATTGTAAAGAAACAAGGCATGGGGAGAGTGCTATATTTTGTGGTTGAAAGATATTTAGATTGATTGATTGTATAACGTCCCTCTTGAGAATTTTTCACTCATATGGAGACGCCACCGATGCCGGTGAAGGGCTTCAAATTTAGACCTATCCTCGGAACTCAGGGCCATTGAACAGTGAGGGTTCTTTATCGTGCCAACGCCTACCGTGACACGGAACCTACGTTTTTAAGGTCATATCCGAAAGACCCGTGACTTTTAGTTCTAGTGCCGAGCGCTTGGCGAAGGAACAGTCACTACCTTTGTTTACGTCTTAGGCGATCGAGAATCGAACCCGGGCCTCCCGATCACGAAGCGAACGCTCTACCACTAGGCTACCGTGACCGGTAAAAAGATATTTAGAAGAAAATTCTCAATATCTACACACTTCTTCGATTAAATATTTTAGTCCCATATATATGTATTTTCATTCGACAAAACTTTTTTCGTAATTAAAAATGCATCAAACTTTTATAATAGCTTTCAATTAATAATTTCAAAACAAAAAAATTTCTTATTCAATCAAATTTGTTTGTTGAAAAAATGAAAATAAATTTAAAAATTCCAGATAAAAAAAATTGGGTAAATAAAATTGCAAATCATTTTGATCAATATCTCAAAGTTTACATTTCTTACCTTTAATTTTTCCTTCGTATTTTTGAACTACATGATACATTTTAAAGATCAGTACTCAAGTAATTAAATGCATAAAATAAGAAAATGCTTCATTGCCTAAATAGATGTTTATAAAGCCGTGCTATTTTCCTAATTACATGTATCTAAATTAAACCTCTCAAAAAGGCATAACATACTAGTAACTCATATCACGAGATACATACTTTAAAATAAAAAAAACTTAAAATATGGTAATGGAATCGTTTCCATACAACATAGCATCAAACTTGCTCTCTATTCATCGTGTTTAAAACTGTCCATTTCAATTTCACTGATCTTCGACAAGGTCACTTTGACACATAGCAACAAATGATTTGAGTTTAAGCCATCAGATATTTTCTTTAAAAAAATCAAAAACAAAATGTAGCACATGAGTGAGTTGTTACAGAGCATTACTCGGAATCTGGAAACCTTCAAGTTTTGGGAAAAATCATTGTACAAGCTATATGTATATATATTTTTAATTAACTTAAAGGATATCCGATCCTCAGCCAAGAACGATAACTCAAATAATTATATCTTATATGAAATGCATTAAAAGAAGCTTGAAAAAGAATTTTTTTCATGCAACAATTCTCATTTTATTCATCTTTATAATTTAAGACTCATCGTTTTTGGAATTCTTAGAAGAGGCCTTACAAAAGTTTATATTCGTACCCTATAAAAGGAAAAATATTTATACAGTTTTAGAGAAATAAGATTTTTCTAAAAATCAGCCTAAGATGCCAAAGCTTATTAGCATGATATGTAATAAGAAATGATTTGTGGTGACTTGCACTGATAGCAAAAGCATTTTACACTATGTATCATAGAATACATGACGGAAATAAAAGATAAAAAATACCAAATAAGTATGAAAATCATGATATTTTCTCTAAATGCCTGGATACCTATCGTTTTTTAACCTTAAACATATTTGTTCATTAGTTTGCAATTAGAAAATGCATTGCTGTTATTCCCATTCGCTTTTTCTGCAAAAGTATTGAATATTTTCCCTATAAAATATGATTAACTTTAATCTTTAACTTGAAAGAAATACTGTGGATAAATTTACATGTACATAACTTTGTGGATTCAGAGATACTTTTTTGAGTATAATTTATTACTAAACTGCTAATTTTATAAACATGAGGATCGGACTACCTAAAGCACACAAAAAGAGGAACTGTATTTTATATTCTTTTTTGTTTTAGAAATACTGTAATGGATATCAGACCTGAGCATAAGGATGTTTATCATGTAGTTCATTTTACACATAGGCTCCAATAAACAGTTGCACTGAAACTTAGATTGACGTTGTTTATATATAAAGATTTCCGGGGCGAAGATTGTTACATCTGAGCAAGGATCCAAGGTGTTATCTGAAAAAAGAGTAAATGTCTAAGAAAGTTCATCGGAAGAAGTCCAAGTCAATGTAATAGCTTTTTCATTGAATGAATATAAGTTATTAAATCAAAAATGAATTGAAATTGACATTTTCTTGAAGTGATATACATCAAAATTGTGTTAATTTAAGTTACAATAAATACAATAACAATTCCAATCTTCTTTACATTATAAGGGGTGTAAATAAGTCCACATTTTTTCGATTTGGAAAAGAAATACAATGGGAAAAGATTTGTGTTATGTCATGTTCACACAGTCCATTCTGGATACTGATAAAATTAAAAATTATCTTTTGTTGATGAATAAGGGGAGAACAGGTATTGAAACAGATGATGTCTGTGCAGAATGAAGCATATATGTGACTTACAATAAGCGTGCAGGTTACATGTAATAAATCCTTTTTAATACTAAACATTTTTTTTAATTTAATAATGAATTTCAATATGACGCCCCTATTCTTGATTAATCTGTCTTATAGCTAACTCATCAGTTTTGTATGATGAAAGATGAGCCGCCAACAAACAATAGCACATAATCTAAATTTTCTCACAAAATTGCCAGAAGTTCTGCCATTTTGGTATTTTGAATACGCTTTTATATATTTTCATACGGAAGAAAAAGACTAAAGCTTAGTGTTAGAAATGTATTCCTATAAATCGAAAGACTAATATTGTGATTTTGTCTTACTGGAAAGAGTCACCGCATCTGTTAAATACTAGTTTGAAATTCTCAAATATATTTCACCATGGTACAAAGGCGGCATTTTTCTTAATTCATTTAACAGATTTTCAGATAGCAGTGCTAAATCAACTTGAAGTTCCCTTAATGCTTTAAATGACAAGATTGAGTGATAACGCGCCGCCTCAAAATGTGAATGAAATCTAGTGATACTAAACGAGAGACGGAAGGAAAACCAAATTTTTAAGCAAAAAAAAAAAGATGCATAAAAATTTTCAGATAAACAACACCTGGTATGCAGTAGTAGTCGATCGTCATGTAATTTGTTTTATCCATATAGACAGATGTGTTGCAGATGGAAGATGATTCCATCCAAGACGCTCTTTTGCTACAAGCAGATTTGCCGGTACAATCATGATAGGAGTCGATAGAGGAACCGTTGTACGGCAGACTGCAGTCGTTTTCATCATATGTACAACATGACATATCTACATCATTTTTGGTTTGTAGTTGCGGGCAGTTTGATGATTTCGGTTTGGAATGTGCATATATATTTTTCACAACTATTTTGAATCCAACATTGCAATAGAGGTCCAAGGTGTTACTCTTTGTAACAATGCCATGACATGCATTATCAGAGTGTAACTCAGGTGTTGAACCTGAAAAAATAAGCAACATCGACTTAAAAAAGAGCAAAATACACAAAATTATAATTATTCTATGATAATAATTATATTTTTACATATTTCATAATATAAGTTCTTTTTAATGAAATTGTCATTTTTTTTTACATTTCATGATACTTAAAATGTCTGAGCGATAATTTTAAAGCGATACAATAACTGTGACGCCATTTCAGGAATTAAAAAAGGGAATCTTTGCATATTTTTTTTTTTTATTTTGAAATTGTTAAATTTCGAAACATAAAGGTTTCAGAACTTATATATAAAATTCCATTTTAGAGGGAAACTACTCCATATATAGGATATAATTTTGTATCAAAATAAAAGTTTATATGCGTTCAACTTTGTATGTATCGGTAATTTAACGACCTGAATGACTTTTATATCAGAACTGGAAGTTAAGTTTGAATTCGATTGAAAGAAATAAGAAAATTAGCATGTTTAACAAATCATTTGGCAATAATATTGACATGCATGTTTGGGATTTAGAGTTTGTAACTTATCAACATACACTGTAGGTAATGTAGCAATATTTTGTCCCTGGTGTTATTTGAAGGAACGTATGCACTGTTCACACGGAGAGTTTAATTCGCAGTAAATTAATGAGGAGTAAACTAAAGCAAATTAAAATAATGCGAATTAAATTGCGTTCACACGACAGCTAAAGCGAAGTAAATCAATGCGAATTTAAAGTTTACCTCTTGAAAAAGACTATTTATTGAGGCTCTTATGACGTCATTTGTAAATCATGTCATGTGGGCAGAGTCATCCATTTGATGTAATAATCATAGTGGCTACAGGTATACATTTAATGATTAAAATACTCTTCCTTGATTGTTGAACCAAATATAGCACGGATACCTATATCTAACCACCACCATGTGTCCTGTGACTTAATTCTGGTCTTATATTACGCTTGCGTCAAAATTTAATGCGAATTAGCTTCGCTTAGCGTTCCCATGCGCAGTTAATTAACTCGAACTAAACTAATTCGCATTAAATTCTCCGTCTGAGCCCTGAGTGAAGCTAATATAATTCGCAGTAACTTTACGTTTAATTCGCATAAAACTGTCCGTGTCAATAGAGCATAAATTAGTAGGAAATGTAGACCAAATATGAAGTCTATATCTCTTATGGTTATAACATTATCGCGAAAGTTCGGAAAAAAGTTCAGCTTATTGTTCACAGTCAAGATCCCACGATCATTGACTTTTGCCATTTATAAGAATATAATTAGTGCAGTATGCATAGCAAAGATGAAGTCTTTATTTTCTATGGTTTAACAGTTATGGCGACGGTTAAAGTTGACAACAGACAGAGAAACAGACAAGCATAAAGACAGAAAAGCAGAACAGGACAAAACGATATGCGCCTCGGATTTATCGATCCTGGTGCATAGAAATGCAAAACGAATTATACATGTATCAACATAAAAATGCATTTATTTGAAGTATCTGTTTTCTTTTCACTCTTAAAATACCACAAATATACGATATCCGTACAATATAATACTAAAACAATTTGTCATCCTTGCCGATAGCCTTATATAAAATGAAATACACTTTTTTTTTACACGTTTCTCATACGATTCTTGAAAGAAAGTCGCACGTTTATCACGGTTTACGCAAAACGCTTCGGAGCTTGCACGAAACGCTACACGATTTGTATAAAACGCCTACGGTTTAAAGAAACTTGGTATATTGTCAGAGCCCATTTTTATGTCATAATCATGCTTTTGCAAATGCAATACTAATACTTGCTCTGATACCTTGATCGCCTATATATCACAATGACAATTTACATTGATAATTTCATCTGTTATTGAAAATGTATCTAGTTGCATTTTTTCTTACTTTAATTTTTAATCTAAGTAGCACGTAATACCAATCCTACATAAATATAAAAATTATTATATGAGTTATTTCCTGTCGCATTTCGGCATTGAAGAAGGATATAGGGATAACAAACAGTCTCAAAGCATCCATCTCAAAAATCTCAATCCATAAAACAATACAAAATAAGAGCAGAGCAAACACGGACCCCCGAAACAACAGAGTGGGATCAGGTGCCATGGAGGAGTGAGCATCCCCTGCCGACCGGTCACACCCACCGCGTGCTCCTTGTCATGATCAGGAAATAACGGAAAAAAAATCCGTCGTCAATTCAGTGTGTAAATAATGGACTAACGATTGGTATGAAATACGTCAGTCAGCATTTGACTCAATGATAAATTTTATTTGCTGACAAGGTCATTGTATCGACCATAGAACTTACGAAATGATGACTTTAAACGAGACTGCTGATATTCTTGTTTCATCAACTTGCTTGTCAATAATTTACCTCGTTTAATTCGTTATTTTTTTAATGCATACTTTTGAGTAAGGTATATAAATTATATATCATTTAATTCTAAAAATTCTAAGCTCTTTAAAATGTTTTGAACGGAGCAGGTCTGACATCCGGCATTTTTTGGCCAATACCGTACTTTGATCTTTACATCTTTTTAGAAATTGTTCATGCGTAGAGCATGTTCTTGCGTATCGAATCTACTGAGATATATATACTCCGTATGCAGGTGATGAAGGTATATTGCTGGATAAGTATGGGAAGTTGACGATAGAAATGTTAAAGTCATCACGTTTATGATATAGTTTGGGTGTTAGATTACCATTAGCGTCTTTTTCAAGTAAAATATCCAAGTATGAAATTGAAGTGTCAGACACTGAGGTATCTTTCATCTCAAGCTCATCATGATATATCGTATCGACATAGAATGGAAATTAGCATTGTTAATTGACAATACGTCGTCGATATATCTAAATGTCGAGTTGAAGGCCACAGCAAGTGTTTTCTTCTTTTCACGCATAAGATTTTGCATAAATTCTGCTTCATATGAATATAAAAATAAGTCTGCTAATAACGGAGCGCAATTTGTACCCATGGGATTAAGAATTAAAAATGTGTAGAATGTAAACAAAAATGGCAGACAATAAAATCTGCATTTTTCTTCTTGTTTTAAAACATCTTGTTCGGGAAATATCTACTTCAAGAGATTTAGAAATTAAGGGGAAAATACCTGTTAACAAAGCACAGATTTTAACCAACATCGTACACCAGAAATTTTATTATCTGTAAACACCATTGGATTGAAATCATCAAAAAAAAAGCCAAAGGATAAATCTGTACATTATGAGTTTTATAGGTAGCTAGCCCTAACAAAAAAAAACTATAGTTAACTATACTTTACTATAGTTAACTATAGTTTACTATAGTTAACTATAGTAAATCAAAGTGTCAAAGTTTTCACCAAAGTTTTTCAAAGTGTCAAAGTTTTCGTCAAAGTTTTTCAAAGTGTCAAAGTTTTCGCCAAAGTTTTTCAAAGTATCAAAGTTTTCGCCAAAGTGTGCTGCATCTGTGAACCCATTGACTTTTTAAATTACTTTTTTGAAGAGTACACGATAAAGCAGGGGAAGCAAAGAGGTTTTCAGGAATTTATCCAACATAGGATTTTTGAATAACTTTGAATTTTCGATTTCGTTTAGACAGAAATATAACGTGTAGATTCTTAGTGGAATAATTAATTTTTTAAAAGTGATTGAGAAAATTTGACATTATAGTACATTGTTAGGGAAATATTTCTCCAACATTTATAATAATAAAAAATATCAGCATTCAATATTTGTATGTGCTTTTGATAAATTCAATCAGATTTTTTTTTAATTTCTTGTATTTTAGATGTATAAAGAATAGTTGGCTCATATACAACAGCAAAGCTAATACAAATCGGAAAGTAGCTCCGCCCATTGTAGTCCCGATCAGAACACCAAAACAACGGTGTTGTGTCATTAAATGAAATAATAATTAAACTGAATTCTTCAAAAATATGTTTTTTCAAATATTTATACTGTTATCACATAATGGCACAGGAAAATGAGCTTGGCTATAATTAATTTTCAAACGGGAATGGGTTTTTAACAGTTTTAAACGAAATAATTATTGACAGCAATTTACAAGAATTTGTTTTATTGATTTAATACCTAGATTTAACCATCATCGTATGAAACTTAACCTTTTATTTGTTTTGGTTGAAAAATCAGCGTGCGGTTCCTAAACTGAGAAATGCAAGAGTTGCCGTTATATGTTTGGTTTAGACTGTAATTTGTTTTGAAAAGTCCGGTAGGTGGCGACACCTCTAGCCTCTGTTTTTAGAGGATAAAATCTATCCTCCAAAAACAGAGGCCGCCTAGACCTGGTTAGGTGGGATTTCTTATGCGCCCGAATTTAAACATCCGAGGCATATATTGTATTTGTCCTGTCTGTCTGTCTGACTGTTTGTCTGTTTATCTGTTTGTCTATTTGTCTGCAAACTTTAACCTTCGCCATAACTTTTGAACCGTGAATGCTAGAGACTTAATTTTTGGTATACATACTCTACTAATTAAGCTGTTTCACAAGACATCAAAGTCAATAACCTTTTGACCTTGACTGTGACCTATATATGCTAAAAATATTTCTCTTCTGGAAACCTTAACCTTCGTCATAACTTTTGAACCATAAAAGATGGAGACTTCATATTTGGCATGTATACACCTCTGATGAAATTTATTTGATGACACCATGGTTAATGACCTTGAGACCTTGACTGTGAACTTTATGCTAAATATAGCTTTTTTCTCGACAAACTTTAACATTTGCCATAACTTTACAAGGAAGAATGATAGATATTTAATATTTGGCAAGCATACTTCACTAATGAAGCCCTTTCACTTGACACCAAGGTCATTGACCTTTTGACCTAGACTGTGTTCTGTATGCTGAAAATAGCTTTTTTTAACCTTTGCCATAACTTTTGAACCATGAGAGATATAGAGTTCATATTTGTCATGCTTTCTTCATTAATCAAGTTCTTTCAAACTACAACAAGATCAATGATCTTGTGACCTTGACCTATATATAATTTTTTTTCTTTGTTGCCGCCGGGCGCATAGTGTTTCACAAACACATCTTTTTAAAACTATGGGTTATCTGTACATAACCAACATTATTTACGCATAATATGGCGTACATACTTTTGTTCCGTTTTGATTCATGTACTCGAAATGGGGCACAAAGCAGGTGACTTCAACTTTTTATAAAACTTCTTATCTATGACATTTCATATTACATGTAATTTCATATAGATCCGAGTTTTCGAAGAGGGGTCTGTGTCTTCTAGCGTGGTCAAAATCCATGGCAATTTGTACTTTTATAAAGCTTCCAATCTACTAGTTTTATACCAATTTCTCACAGATCTGCGTTTTCGAGAAGAGGGTTCAAGTTCACTTTTAATATGTTATAAAGAAGATAGGCGCATTTGGCGTGTGATCTGCAAGAATCATTTGTACGAAACATTTGTGGTTTAAATGTCCCTGATTTGGTTGGCTAAACATACGCTGGTCAGATTTTACAAACACGACCATAAGTTTTTTTTTTTCATTTAGTTTGAAAGACTTTGTGAGATTGTAACATTTATGTCCGTTTTTCCTAGGGGTACTATAACATAGTACTTACTTAATGTTTTACAACAAAATGACACCTAAAAGAATTAATGCATAGATGCATGATACATGCACATGTACATTATAGAATAGAAGATCATTGGAATTGATTTCGCTCGAGAACCAAACAGAACTAAAATTTTTCTAATTCAAAATTTTAATACATCAGTACATAAAACGAAACTGACAAAATAAATGATTGTTTGCATGAAAAAAAAAAATAACGCCGTATACTGTATACAAAACTCGAACCAAAAACTTTTGTGGTTTAAATCGCTAGGACTGCTCTGAACAGGTAACCCAATTTACTGAGCTATCACCGCTACACAAACACATGATTTTAAAAGGACAAAGAAGCACCACAGTCACACACTTTGATTTTTTGGGGGGAAAGTTTATTTTTCGTGGTCTTTGAGTCTTCTTTCCTTTTTTTGAAAATGTGTATTCGCTCCTTTGAATTAAAATACACACAAATAACGTTTAAACTTCATGGACAGAAGACCCAAACATAGAATTTTTTTAAAAGTGTATAAAAATTTAGGATTTTGTATTTAATGTCTGGCCAATTTTCTAGTTATTTTGGGGGGGAAATCGAAGCTCAAATTCGGGAAAATGTTTTTCTTTTCTGTTGCAAAGAAACCCAATAAATAAAAAATATGTTACAATTTCATGTGCCATGTTTATAAATCTTTCACTTTTTAATAACGCCCAGATTCCTGCCTAAAGCAAATCAAATGCGCCCTCGTTCTTAGTATATAAAATAAGTAACACTGCAAAGTCCGAGGGGGAGGGGGGTCCAAACCCTCTGACGTCCTCTAGATCCAGCATGTTTGGGGCTTTAATAAATACACTATTCTATTCTATATTCAAATTAAAAATAATAGAAGAAATAGAAAATGACATCCTTACCTTGGACTGCTGAGTGCTGTAAAAAACAAAGCACATAAAACCATAAATTAGACATATGCCCAAACATACTAGTGTCAGTCTTGAAATGATTCAAATAAACTCTGTTTGATTCAAATATACTCTGTTTTATCTTTTCTTATTATTGAAACTATGGGAAATTACATTTTAGTTTTGTTTTCTTTGAAAAGAGTAATTTTTTGAATTTAAATACCTTGGGACTGAATGGATGGAATTTTTAAATATCAAAACCAACTGCGAGCAAGTCTTTTATAAATAAACGTCAGCTTTAAAAATAAGTTTTTCTAATTGTCTGAAATACAGTTGGCAAGGTAAATATGATTGATTTATTACATTAAAAAGCAAAGAGTTAAACGCACTCGTTGATATAGGTAAGGCGTCTAGGTTTTGATATTTTTTAGTGTAGATTTGCTATTCAGAGAAAGGTGAACATCATATTTGGTTGTATTAAGGGAAACGACAAGAGCAATTACAATGATGGGACCGGTTCAAACAGACATGGGATAAGGAGGTTTTATTGAAGAAAACCTTGGGACAAAAACATATTTTAGCATTTAGCATCCATGGGACACAGACTTGTTCAAATTAGTTATAGAGTTCTTAACTTAAGAGATATATTCATTATATCATAATATTACATATATATATATATAAATAATTTTAAAGTTTACTTAAAATTTTTTATTGTAATCAATAAGTGTCCTCCTCATTGACAGACTTACCTTCCGGATATGACAAATGGTGGATCATACGGTACTCACCCTCTGTTTTTTTGCTAACTAGACCTAAAGGGGAACAATTTAAAATTGGCAGTGGTTTCTCTTTGAAAGGAACCATAATTCTACCCAAATTTATCTCCTTTTCTAACTTTTTGCTAATAACTTCTGGTAAGTCCAGTGCTGATTTTAAATTTTTTGAAAGAGTATTTCTACTTTCCCCTGTGTAACCAATGTGGAAACCATATCGAAAACCATTAACTAAAAATTCTGTTTCTACCTTATCATACCCCACCAACCAGTACTCTAATCTACTGGGATTTACTGGAGTTGGACCCTTTTGTGGGATAGGTTGGCTTTGAGAATTTAGCATTACCTGTGTTGGTTGATGTGCCATTTCCTTGAAATGGTTTTTGGGTTCTGTATTTGTCCAAGAAACGAAATGGCCGTTGAATTGGTTTTTTACATATATAGATTGGATGGAAGCCACCACAGTTATAACATCTGTGCTGGAATTTGCATGATGAACCAAGCCTACAATAATTTCCAGCTTTGTGATAGGCAAAGCATAACCCCTGAGGGACTTCCTGATACGTACCAAATGACGAATGGTCTGGTGTTATTTTGCTTGACTTCTTTTCTGATTGTTTGAGGCGAGCATTAACATATATCTCCATATGGACATCACCCCATTCTACCTCACCTTGTTCTATGAGTTCCCTGAACTCCTTATCATATTTTCTCCAGTCCCCCTTTCCTCTGCAATTTGCCTTACTGATTCCATGTGTTTTGCAAGCTTTGGCTGTGCAAGTGTATCTTTAATGCAATATATTGTCACATACCTATTCCACGCAGTTACCCAGTCATGCAGGGATAACAAACCATCCCTAACTTCGTCGTCATCTGTGGATCGCATATTTTGGATTACCACCTTACTTGTCTGATCCTGTTCCTCTACCTTGATAGAATACTTACTTTTCCCCTTTTCCTTTTTTAACAACAGAGCCATATCAACATATTGTTTTGACCAAATTTTAGATTTTATTTTGTCAGAAACAGTTGCCTCTATCGGTACTGATGAGCTTACAAAACCTGATTTCTTACCGACATTTGCTGCAGGTGGAAGTTCAGTACCTACAATCTGTGAACTGTGTTCGATTACAGCACCTGATACCAATCCTGAGATACTTGCATCCACTGACTTATTTGTTATTTGACAAACTGACCCAGAAGGACCTGCTGTTAAGCTATTGCTTGATGTAGTGGAAGCATTATTTCCCTTTTCTCCCCCCATATTATGAACAGAGATACTCCCCTGATGTTGCAGTAATGGTTTTATCTCTGCTAACACCTTCTCCGTGACCGCCTTTGTTATGGTTTGGGTTAATGCAGCCAAGGTTTCAGGAGGAACATCAAGGGGTTGAGTGCTTGTATCGACAGCCATAGCATCATTGGTAGTGGACTCTCCAGTTCCGTTCTGTGCACGACGTGGTCTTTTCACCTGACTTGTTTTGGACTGTTGGGCTTTATTCCTTTTGCCTGGCATAATGCTGGTAAATATATACCTATATAGATTTACAATTAAGGAAGAAGTATGTATCCAATATATTATGTTATGTATAAATATAAACTGTAAAAGGCTTTGGCCTTAATTGACAATGAACAAGAATTGTAAGACCTCACTGTAGCCAGTGTAGGCCCCAACTGTAAGAGTCAGTTAGCCTACATGACAACGTATTTGAGCATATTGATATTCAACATTACATTATATAACCACTTTCATCGCTCAGTACAATGTGTAAATCTAATACAACAAACTAGAAGGTATTGAACCTTTTCTTACAATTAATTTTTCCCTTCATTGATTCTGCCGCTTTTCGATAAAACACCCTGTATCACCTACAGTTGTTGACAAAAATTTTCCGGAAATAGAGTAAATAGTAGAACTAAAAGTGTTTTGGAACAGATCTGTATTTCCCGAATTGCCGTAAGCCAATAAAAGCACCCATTGTGCGACTGCAAAAGCCATTAGTCAACATCACTAAGCCGATGCTGATCAGTAAGAACTATCCGCCACATAAAACGAAAAGTTGACATAAGTTATAAATCACCACCTTTGAAGCTGACAACCCTCGCACCTTGTCGAATTCCCAAGAAGGCTGTAGTGCCTTTCCAACAGATAACAACCTGTTCGGCTGTTGTTAATTGTTTTCATCACTACTACAATGATACTTGAAGGGCTTGTAATGTATCTAAGCGCAGTTGCAGAACAGTAAAACCCTAATAAATGAATAATGAAAAACAACTATTTGTTTAAGACTCAATATCATATAAAGGGGATAGCAAATACAAACAGTAAACTTGTACCTTCAAAAATGAAATGCGGATTTTTTTTTTATTTTAATTCCTCCATAATCTGGACCATTGAATCGAACATGATTAGGTAAATCAACTTAAAGTGAAATCGATACAAAAATCATCAAGGTAAAAGTGGGCCTAACATGAATTAAAAACCAAAACGGCTAAATGTCAAGTACAAAAGACTGCCTGAAACTTGTACCTTGGACTTGCCTAAAGTACTGTAAAAATTCACAATATTTAAGTAATCAACTAATACCGAAACAAACAAATTGGCAGATATTTTTCCAACAAATTGTTTTTTTTTTATACAGAAAAAGGATAAATCTGGAAGGCATCAACATGCACTTCTAGACTTATCAAATAAACAAGCGATGGAAAATAAATCGCCGGGGTAAAAGTTGAAACTAAAATGAAAAGATCCGCATGGGTACAAACTTGGCAAGTACAAAAGACTGCCTGAAACTTGTACTTAGGACTTGCCTAAAGTACTGTAGAATTTCACAATATTTTAGTAATCAACTTATACCGAAACAAACGAATTGGCAGACAATTCCCAACGATTTTCCTTCACAGAACTTCGTGATCGGGAGGCCCGGGTTCAATTCTCGATCACGGCGCCGCGTCATACCTAAGACGTAAACATAGGTAGTGACTGTTCCTTCGCCAAGCGCTCGGCACTAGAAGTGAAAGTCACGGGTCTTTCGGATATGACCTTAAAAACGTAGGTCCCGTGTCACGGTAGGCGTTGGCACGATAAAGAACCCTCACTGCTCAATGGCCCTGAGTGCCGAGTATAGGTCTAAATTTGAAGCCCTTCACCGGCATCGGTGACGTCTCCATATGAGTGAAAAATTCTCAAGAGGGACGTTAAACAATATACAATCAATCAATCCTTCACAGAAAAAGGATAAGTCGATCTGGAATGCATTGAAATACATTCATAGACATCAAATAAAAACCGATGGAAAAAATCGCCATATGCATGGTAAAAACTGAAACTAAAATGAAAAAACCCGAACGGGTTTAAACTTGGCAAGAACAAAAGACTTCCTGAAACTTGTACTTAGGACTTGCCTAAAGTACTGTAAAAATTCACAATATTTTAGCAATCAACTAATACCGAAACAAATTGGCAGACATTCTTCCAACGAATTTACTTCACAGAAAAAGGATTAATCTGGAATGCTTAAAAATACATTCCTAGATATCAAATAGAAAAACGACGGAAAAAATCGCCATCTGCATGGTAATTTAAAAGCCGAAACCAAAATGAAAAAACCCAAATGGGTTGAAACTTGGCAAGTACCCAAAAACTGCCTGAAACTTGTACTTAGTATCTGCCTAAAGTACTGTAAAAATTAAACCAACAACGAAACAATCAAATTTGCTGATACTTTTTCCAACCGAATTTTCTTCACAGAAAAAGGATAAATCCGTTTTACATTATTAGACATCCTAAATGCCTATCGTATTGTTAAAATAACAAAATGTTGTATAATTTCAAAGAATATCTATCTGAAAAATTGACGAACAATAAAAGTAACAAAATTGTGACAAACTTTTATGACTTAGATACATGTATATCTATTTTCTCGCTGAAATTAAAGCTCCCCTAATACTCCTATATAAATGAACATTCCCCTGACTGTTCAGATGAACTCCGTCGTGAACAAATTTACGACTGCAGTCTCCTTCACGGGGAGAAACGAAATAATTCCCAAGTTCCCAAAATACGCAGTAACCCAGTGCTGGCAATGCATCTCTCTCAATATTGCGTTTACTTTGTTTGCAATATTATTGTACCCAAAACGAACACCAAATCGTGGCAATAATTTACAAACAATTATTTTAGCAACTTTATAGCGGCGATGCATTACCGATACCACAGATTAAATTTTTGCAGCTAACAAGGTAGCGTCGGTACTAGGACTAATATCGTTCTCCCCAATCATTAGAACAACTACATCTGGACCTAAAGCAAATACGCTCTCCATATCCTTAGATATTAGATCACGAACCTTTCTTCCACCCACACCCCTGTACAGAACGGAATGCGTTTCTCCCAGACCAAGGCTCGCAGAATACCTAATGTCACCATATTTCAAGAATTCTTGAAAACGACGCACAATTGAGTGTCCAAGAATGACAACTGAAGTTTTACTCATAGAAGACATAATTAAAATAAATTTACTCACCAAAATCTTGATAAAATAAATAACAAACTTTGAAACAACGTCCGTCCTCCAAGGATGTAGATGGGAGAAAAGGCAGAGTAACGCACCGCATGGTCAGAATTTCATTTGTTAGAATTAATTGGTCAGATTTTGATTGGTCAATCTGTGCCTCTCCTACCACGGTAAGACATGGAACAAAATTAACATTACAAAGCACAGCTATACAGTATTTCAGACTTTCACATTCAAGGAGGACACTTATTGATTACAATAAAAATTTTTAAGTAAACTTAAATTTATCTAAGTGCATAAAACAATACAAAATAGGAGCTGAAATCATGCACCAAAATATATAAGATTTGAATTTGAATTCCCTGACAATAAATTGTTTGAACTCTACATTTGATGCTTGCAAATTAAGCTTTCATGGGCACTTTACATTTGGTAGTTCAATATTTAATAAGGGGAGGGGGCAGTTGGAGGTTGTGATTTAGATTAAGGACAGATTTTTATCTTTGGAGGAGACTTAATATCAAGTTACAAGTTTAGAAAAAAAGGATAATTCTTATAATGTTTAATCCTAAGAACTAGAAAACGCAAAAGACTTTGAAAATATTGATAATATTTCAATACAAAAAGCCAATATTAGAAAAAAAATGCGTTAAGTTAAGTGTAACATTGAAAATTTTTACCCCAAGAAAACCATTGTAGGTTGACATTGGTTTTCGAGGGGTGAAAATTTTCATGCGCGGAAGGTTCACTGTTATATGTATTTATATATAACAATCATTTAAATATATTAGATATTGCATGTACTTGAGTGTAACATTGAAAATTTTCACCTGAGAAAACAATTGTCATCCGACGCGCAGCCGAGGTTGACTTTAGTTTTGGAGGGGTGAAAATTTTTAATGTAACTCTCAACTACATGCAATATTTATAATATTATATTGAATGTTTTATACAAATACATATAACAGTGAACCGTGCGTGCATCAAATCTGAAATGAATAAAACGAATCAGATTCAAGTGATTTAGATGAAAGTATATTTAAAACAAATTACACTCAGTAAAGGTATACAGGTAAAAAACAAATTTCAGAATATGTAACCTTAGTGCTAAAGGTGTAATATAAACTAAAATAAAAAATACTAAGCCAAGTGAATCTAATGATGAAAAACCTAATATCATAATATGGATTAACTACATGTGCTAATTGTAATTTCGTTTTGACACTCGAGACCAAGCACAAAGCAGGAGAGGGGTCAACAATCTTTATCGACTTTATTATAAAGAAAAAGGATTTAGAACTAGGAGACTTATTGTTCACAGAACAATAAGAGGTCTTTCCACCTTCTTTGAATTTTCAAATTGTTTTATATCTGATTCCTAAAAATTAAATCCATGAAAAAGAAACCAAAACTCTCTTAAAGCATAGAACAAATGAAAATTAAAAAAAATGAATGACCTTGACCTTTTACCTTGAAAAAATATTCAAGGTCAAAGGTCAAGGGTCACAATGCAGTTCTCCCCATGCTTCTATGACTTGTAGTTTTCAAGTTATAAGGTTTAATAGTAAGTATAAAGAACTTTAAGGGCAACTCATATAAGGGGTCATTAGATCCATTTGCACTTATGCAGTGAAGTTAGGCCTAAAGACCCTTAAGACATTGGTGAAGGTTTGGTGTCTCTATAGTCTACGGTTTCGGAGGAGTAGCGTTAACAAGTTTTTTAGCACAAGGGGCAATAACTTTTAAAAGGGTAAATATTAGGGGACAAGAGTGAAATCTTTGAAACAGTTTTAAGGGTACTTATTAATGATGCATAGATATTAAGGAGGCCCCATCTAGTTGAAAATTACGAAAACGGAATACTAAAAAATTCTTATTCTTGGAAATATACTTGTATGTTTTATGCTTAGATTGATTGATTGATTGTATATTGTTTAACGTCCCTCTTGAGAATTTTTCACTCAAATGGAGACGTCACCGTATACCGGTGAAGGGCTTCAAATTTAGACCTATACTCGGCACTCAGGGCCATTGAGCAGTGAGGGTTCTTTATCGTGCCAGCGCCTACCGTGACACGGGACCTACTTTTTAAAGGTCATATCCGAAAGATCCATGACTTTCACTTCTAGTGCCGAGTGCTTGGCGAAGGAACAGTCACTACCTTTGTTTACGTCTTAGGTATGACGCGGCGCCGCGAACGAGAATCGAACCCGGGCCTCCCGATCACGAAGCGAACGCTCTACCACTAGGCTACCGTGACCGGTGTTTTATGCTTTGAAAAATTAGAATGAAATTTTGTTACCTTTCCTTTATTGTAGTGAAATGGGGGCATTGTCAAGATATGGGCCATTTTTTTGTGTATTTATACACAATTATATACTAAAATTCTTCAATAAACAAAGACATTTACAAATTAAAAAAAAAAAATACATGATGAAATTCTTTGTTTTTCACATATATTATGCAATTTTCATTCTTCTCATAAAAAATGAAAAGAAAATTGGAGGTAGCCTTTATTGCAGTGAAAAGGGGGCATGTCAAAACACAAAATTTAGATTTATTCTATCCAATTACGTATTTTATAGGTCGCAATGGGTATATAAAACACCAACAAACGATTGCAATACTGTATTAGTTTCTTAAAAAATAAATAATTCTTACATTATGAAATAATTTTCTCGCCATGCTTTATTTTTCTCTTAACACGCAACGTTGTTTTACATGTACGTGGAAAATAGAGGTAGAAGGGGGGGGGGGGGGGTAAAGGCGTCAAAATTGCGATTTTCACTAATATCGTGTAATATATAGAAAAATAAAATATTTCGGGTGTTCAATTTAAATGATTTATGGACTTATTTTATTTTTTAAAACTGAAGATAATCCATGCATATTTAAGTCCGCAATAAAAAGAGTGTGTATAAACACTTCATGTTCAAAGATAGATATTAAAACCGTTTACTTTTAGTTGCAGCGTTTGTATTCTTAAACTCAGAAATTGAAATAAAACAGAATAAAATTTATATAACGAATCTGTACCAAAAATTGATCCCTTAAAGTTAATTAGGTTCCAAAGTTGTTTATTAATTTAAATATTAAAAAAAAAAAAAATAACAGAAATGCCAGCTTTCAATGCATAGTCTATAGAGCTACCAGGTAAGCAAGATCAGCGGAACATTTTAGCGCAATTTGACGTCATTTTAATTGTGACGCTATTATGTTCAATTGTGACGGCAGTCAAGGGTATTGTGACGTGCCTGAGTCGACGCTGCGTTAAAACGTATGCGCAGATCAAGTAGATCGGGTTTCGTTAAGATCAAGATCTAGTAAATGAAGGGTGCCTACAGATTGATCATATTTGAGAAATACATTCTTTTATTGATGCTTTACAACTAAAGCTTGGTCAAATGAGGTGATTCCGGGCATAAATTGAAGGTAAACAAGATGAAAAACTGTATTTTAAACTGTCATTTTCAATGAAAAATTAAGAAAACTAGTCATGAATATGGGAGTTTTTTTTTCATATTCGCCATAGGAAATGCATCCAGATTGCCTACAGTCTCTCAGAAAACGGTAATTAGTATGTTCATTGCCTCTTCTTTAAATCAATATCAAATTTTATATAGGTATCCGGTTTACTTTTCATATGATTTCCAATTGAATGTCTTGGAAATACCCTATTTTCTACATAATTCTGCTCAAGATGTAAAGTACGGGAAAAAGAAAGTTGAAATTGATTATGACGTCATAATGGATCTAGCACCAAGAAATTAGGTTAAAGTAATTTACTAGATCTTAACCTTAAGTATATGTTTAAAGACAAAAGAGATATAAAAAGAGCTAAATTTCTCATTTTTGGAATGACCTTGACCTTTGACCTTTAAATAAATTTTAAGGTCTAAGGTCAATGAATCATATGCAGTTTGTTCCATGTCTCTACAACTTGTTGTTTTGAAAATTTTTAATTTTTTGTTAAATTCAAAAAGTTTCAGGGACAATAACTCATTGAAGGGGTCACAGAATGCTTTCGCAATGAATATATTGATGAGTCCCATAAAATAGACGAAGACATTGGTGAAGGTTTCATACCTCTATGGTTTACGGTTACAGAGGAGTAGCGATAACAAGCATTTCTTGCAAAAGGGGAAATAACTTCGAAAGGGGTCAAGGTTCTTTTACGCAGGGTGAACTGCAATAATCTTTTAAAGAGTACATTGTACATTCTTATGGACTATAAATCTCTTCGATATATCTTGAAACTCAAAATCACACGGCGGAAAAATAATAACTAGGAGACTTATTGTTCATAGAACAATAAGAGGTCTTTCCACCTTCTTTGAATTTCAAGTTTGTTTTAAATTTAATTCCATGAATAAGAAACCAAAATTGTTTTAAAGGATAGCAAAAATAAAAAAAATTGAAATGACCTTCAACTTTGACCTTGAAAAAATATTCAAGGTCAAAGGTCAAGGGTCACAATGCAATTGACCCCATGCTTCTACGACTTATAGTTTTCAAGTTATAAGGTTAAATAGGAAGTACAAAGAAGTTAAAGGGCAATAACTCATATAAGCGGTCATCAGATCCTTTTGCATTTATATAGTGAAGTTAGGCCTTAAGACCCTTAAGACATTAGTGAAGGTTTAGTGTCTATACGGTCTACGGTTTCGGAGAAGTAGCGATAACAAGGATTTTTGCACAAGGGGCAATACATGTAACTATTTAAAGGGTTAATGTTTGGGGACAAGAATAAAATATTTGAAAGAGTATTAAAAGTACATATTAATGATGCAAAGACATTAAGTATATATTGAAAGACAAAAGAGATATAGAAAAAGCTGATTTTTTCATTTTTCTGAATGAC
>NW_026925860.1:0-10570 GCF_032062105.1 Saccostrea cuccullata
CCATGGCCAGATATACATATTATAAATTTCAAAAGGGTCTACACTATTTCAATATATTTTCTCTTAATTTTTGTATTAGAGTTCATTTAATTTTAATTGGCAATTTGAATATACGCTTCTAGAACTCAGATTGTTGCTGTGATGGAGTATTTACAATGTTATTGAAAAAAATATAGTTACAATTCTTTCAAAATGCTACATTTCCTAGACTTTTGGTTCGTTTATATAAAAAAAAAAATAAAACGACTTAGTGATTTATGAAAACGATAGAAATGTATAGCTGAGTGACATAATTCATTCTTTTTATCTGTGTAGTCATTTAGTTAACTTAAGTTTGAAAATGTAAAACATTCTTCTATTTGCAGCTAATTTTATTAAAATAAATGCATGTGACTATCAAAGTACACGACCCCATAATATACTCCATTAAACATATGCAAGAGTATTTTGTTTAATTATTATTAATACTTTTACTTTTCCAGATGGGCGTCTCCGATGGCTACAAGAAAGCTGCTTCCAAACCAAGGACCAAGTACTCGCCTGAACAGGTATATATAAGTAGTGATTAATGTATGTTTCTTTTACCGAGAACAATTTGTCTGTAGTCATGTACACATGTACAATTGAAAATTGTATTTTCTTATTTTATTGTTAAAAAGCAATCAAAGTACTTTTATATGGAATAGCCGATCAATAAATTTTTGAGGACAATTTCGGATCAGAGCAAAATATAAATACGTGATAAACCTTTGAGGCTAAAATATGAGTGGAGTGTATCCCTAACGAAAAAAGTGCTTTTGTAATAGTTCACTTTAGTTACCTTTAGTAATCAACGTTTTCACTAGAATAAATCAAAGTAATATTATTTCGAATTTAAGACGGATATTTTTTTTTAATTCCTACTTGTGTTTCAGATCATAAAATGACTTATATCTTGTACATTTACATTTTTTAGCTCACCTGAGCCGAAGGCTCAAGTGAGCTTTTCTGATCAAAATTTGTCCGTCGTCTGTCGTTGTCGTCGTTGTCGTTGTTGTCGTAAACTTTTCACATTTTCATCTTCTTCTCAAGAACCACTGGGGCGATTTCAACCAAACTTGGCACAAAGTATCCTTGGGTGAAGGGGATTCAAATTTGTTCAAATGAAGGGCCACGTCCTTTTCCAAGGGGAGATAATCATAAATTTGTTAAAAATTAATGGCATTTTTAAAAAATCTTCTTCTCCGAAACCGATGGGCCAGGAAAGATGAAACTCATGTGGAAGCATCCTCGGGTAGTGTAGATTCAAGTTTGTTCAAATCATGACCCCCGGGGCAAGGGTGGGGCCAAAATGGCCGACCTAAGTTTTACATAGGAATATATAGGAAAAATCTTTAAAAATCTTCTTCGACCACTGGGGCAAGGGTGGGGCCAAAATGGCTGACCCAAGTTTTACAAAGGAATATATAAGAAAAATCTTTAAAAATCTTCTTCTCCAGAACCACTGGGCCAGGAAAGATGAAACTCATGTGGAATCATCCTCAGGTAGTGTAGATTCAAGTTTGTTCAAATCATGACCCCCGGGGCAAGGGTGGGGCCAAAATGGCCGACCCAAATTTTACATAGGAATATATAGGAAAAATCTTTTGAAATCTTCTTCTCCAGAACCACTGGGCCAGGAAAGATGAAACTCATGTGAAAGCATCCTCAGGTAGTGTAGATTTAAGTTTGTTCAAATCATGACCCCAGGGGCAAGGATGGGGCCAAAATGGCCGACCCAAATTTTACATAGGAATATATAGGAAAAATCTTTAAAAATCTTCTTCTCCAGAACCACTGGGCCAGGAAAGATGAAACTCATGTGGAATCATCCTCAGGTAGTGTAGACTCAAGTTTTTTCAAATCATGACCCCCAGGGCAAGGGTGGGGCTAAAATGGCCGACCCAAGTTTTACATAGCAATATATCTATTAGGAAAATTTTTAAAAATCCTTCTGAAGATCCACTGGGCCAGGAAAGATGAAACTCATGTGGAATCATCCTCAGGTAGTGTAGATTCAAGTTTGTTCAAATCATGACCCCCGTGGCTAGGGTGGGGCCAAAATGGCCGACCCAAGTTTTACATAGGGATATATAGGGAAGCCTTTTAAAATCTTCTTTTCAAGTACTTCAAAGCTATGATTAGTGATATTTATAAATGGAATCATCCTCAGGTAGTGTAGATTCTAGTTTGTTCAAATGATGAACGCCTGGAGGGGGGGGGGGGGTAAATTCAAGCCCGATGTGCTCAGGTGAGCGCTGTGGCCCCTGGGCCTCTTGTTAAAGATACATTTTAGGTACACCTATAGGTAATTAAAGAAATATTAAGGCTATAAATCCTTTAAAAGATTCTAAATTAAGTTTCATGATAGTATATCGAAGTATTAACTATAGTTAGTTAAGGGACTCCGACCCTCAGCCAGGAAGGACAACTCTTTAATTTATAATTTAATTCAAAAGTCCTTAAATGAAGCTTGAAAATTAAATATTTTCATGCAACAATTTTCATTATACATGTCTCTCAGGGGCGTAGTATCCGGGGGGGCCAGGGGGGGCCTGGCCCCCCCACTTTTTTTCCCAACCTTACTTACACTATAGGAAATGTTAATTGAAAGCCTGGTTGGCGCCCCCCCCCCCACCTTTAGAAATGTACCGAATATGTAGTATAAGAATTGGGACTAAAAGTAGTTGACACTGAGAAAAAGTTTACCTACCCCCCCCCCCCCCCCCCCCCCCCCCCCCCCCCACGAAATAGGATTTTCGACTTTGGGCAACTTTTCATTTTTTTTTTTTTTTGCTTGTCAACTTTTTCAGGTAAATAAAAAAAAAAAATTCTGCCTGGCCCCCCCACTTTCAAAAACGATGCTACGCCACTGTCTCTCAATGTGCTTCAAGGTTCTTTGAACTTCTCAGATAGGTCTAGTATTAAAAGTAGAAATTTTTATCCCGAAAAAGCATTTTTAGATACCAACGATTATTAACATGATATGAAATTAGAAGTAATTTATGGAGCTTTGCAAAGAACCTTGAAGCACATTGAGAGGTATATAATGAAAATTGTTGCATGAAAATATTTAATTTTCAAGTTTCATTTAAAGACTTTATTAATTTAAATTATAAATTAAAGAGTTGTCCTTCCTAGCTGAGGGTCGGAGTCCCTTAAAGTAATCTAAAGTAATCTATGATATAGGCCTACTAGTAAATTTTTGTTAGGGATTTTTAAGTGACATGGTTGAGCGTTTCAGGGGAGGGTCACCAGTAATTACTTTTAGTGACAAGTATATCATATGAAATCTGACGGGATGCCGATACTGCTCGGTACCGTTACATATTGTAGGTTTTGGACTGCCAGAAAAAGATATATTTTATTGATTTTTGGATATATAAATACACATGTATTCGTTTTGCATTTCTGAAGAAATACTTGACGTGAATATATTGAATATATGTACATAAGGCATATCACAATTACAAAATGGATTCAGTCAAAATACTTTAATTATATCAACTTTCAGGAAATTACAAAATTCAAAATTATGAAAATGATTTTTACATCAATTATTACTTTATTTAACTAAAACAAAAAAAAACTATTTTTGAAAAATAATATCATCTTCCCTTGCAATATCTTGTAACATTCAATTTGTTGATTTCCTTTTCAGTTGGAGTTACTAGAGGGCGCTTTCTGTACTTCCCAATACCCCGACACAGAGACCTTAGAAGACTTGGCAGAAAAATTAGAGATCACTACAGATAAAGTTTCTGTAAGAATTACATTGATTTATTTCAATATCTTAAAAGAGGTATATAACAATATACCGGTAGTTGTTATTTTGGCGCTTTTTTTTTGAAAGAAAATAAATCTAAAATATGTGAAATAATGTGAGAACACATGAATTTTATACACGTATTTTGATTCTTTAGTAATTACTTCTATGATAACATACAATGGGTTTCGTTTTACATTTTGATGTTGCTGAAAAAAAAAAACAACATGCAGATTACATAGTTTATAAATTATGATCAAGAGTAATTCCAACTTATGCTTATATAAAATTCTATTTTAAACAAGAAAATTCAAAGTATTGTTGTCCCCCACTTTCGGTGTCTTTGGGGGTAAAATGTAATTTCTTATATGATATTTTGTTAAATTTGTCATAAAGAAGCTCTTAACGAAGTTGATTTTTTTCAAATTAGTTCAGTCATGAAGGTCAAGGTTCAGGGGTCAGAAATCATAGCATTCTCGAAAATATATTGTCACAGGAAATGCACATGTCAAATATATTGGAAAGACCTATCTCTTCTCATTAAAAAAAAAGTTATGAGGAGGAATTAACATTTTTGAAAAGTAGGTCAAACTTCAAGGTCAGAGTCAGGGTCACAAGATCAAATATCATAGTGTCGTTAGAAAGGACTTGTCACAGGCAATACACAGGTATAATATGAAAAACCTATCTCTCTTCATTCAAATATCATAACCAAGGTTAAACTTTTTGAAAAGTAGGTCAAACTTAAAGGTCGAGGTCAAAAGGTCAGAAATTATAGTGTATTCAAAAGGATTTGTCACATGTAATACACATGTATAATATGGAAGCCCTATCTCTGCTCATTCAGAAGATAATTATGACTAAAGTTAAAATTTTTAAAAAGTAGATCAAACTTCAAGGTCATGTGGTCAAAACATAGTATATTTCAGAAGATATTGAGGTTATACTTATATAATATGACAGCCCTATTTCTTCTCATTCAAAACTTATAACCAATTCAAAGTGTTGATTGTTTAAATGTTTTAAATGTAGGTTAAACTTCAAGGTCATTGGGACTAAATCAAAGTAAATTTAGCAAGTTCTTGACACATGTAATATATATAATTGTGTAATATGAAACCCCTATGGGGGTCGAGGACGAACACTGTAAGGAGGGCGGGTGGGGCCAGAGGGAGTTCTGGAAAAAAAATTAATTGCAAACCAAACACTCAAAAGCATCTTAAGGAATCGACCGGAAATGGCAGTCTTACAAACAGCCAGAATGTATAAATTTACGACATTGACCTTTGACATTTTTACCTCAAAATAAATCGACATCTTTCTTAAGTCAGAGGAATTAGTTGTAAAAAATTTAACTGCACAAGATCGAAGGCTTTTCGAGGTATTGCGTGGAACGAATGTGTCACAAAACATTGAATTTATGACCTTGACCTTTTTCATCTCAAAATAAGCACAGATCTTCTTAAGACCATTGGGGGTTGTTGTGTACAGTTTCATTGCAAAAGTTTCACAAGATTTCGTTCGGAAATGAAAGTAAACCAGACGGACAGAAAAACCTCTAGCTAGACAGCTAGACCGACGCCGTCTGTTAGATGGAGCAACAATTATACCACATTCTGTCAGTGATAGTGGGAACACAAAACACTATTTGTGAAAAGTTGGACACATTTCGATAAAATTAAACCATTCATGAATCTTTAAAGAGGGTTATATTAATCTGAAAACGATAAACATGTATTATTTGTTGGTTTTTCTATCGGCAGAAGACTTGAGCATGACATTCTCTTATCAGATATTTACTTACATACCTTAAATAATATAATCATACTTTCATGTAAATTAGTTGAATCTGATTGGTCGAGAAACATTTGTTTAGAAACACTATTACCGCTGAATAATGAAGCCACGCCCTCCAGCGTAGCAACAGTCAACATTGCATGACGACAGGTGATATTCCAAAAATTAAAAATAGCCACTGCGCAGAATTTATGCGCGCACAGTTCACTGTTCATTTGTATATAAAACATTCAGCATAATATAATGAATATTGAATGTAGTTGAGTTTAACATCGAAAATTTTCACCCCTCAAAAACCATTGTCAACCTCGGCTGCGCCTCGGGGTGAAAATTTTCAATGTTACACTCAACTACATGCAATATTTACACATGTATAATGGTAACGTCATGTTAAACATGATGGAAATTTAATAATGAGAAATATCAAAATAAGTTAATACTTATTGATAAAGAAGATGATTCAGAAATGGACGATATGCTTATGCTAATAAATCATGATTTTTTTTATAGGTTTGGTTCCAGAACAGACGCTCAAAGTTCAAGAGGCAATCCAAGGATTCCCATGTTGCCTGGATGCGGAAACAGTTTTACAACGCAGACATGCGCAGTTCTTGTCAGCTGGTCCCCGGTGATGGAAAACAACACGTGTTGTCGCCGCCAAACCAGATACGAGAAGTAACGGAGAACACAACATCCAGACCGATTTCCAAGTAAGTAATATTATTTTTAGATTGACACCATTCTTAAAACACATTTGGTTACATATTATAAGTCAATCATGCCATAATTGTATCTAGTCATTTGATGTAACTTGCTGTGCTCTCAGGTACAAACTTGATTTTTTTTTTGTCTCTTAACTTTTGATGTTGATGTATATAAGTTTAGTTACTTTTGTACATGTTTTTATATTGTGCTTTTGATCCACTGTCATTTACTGCATATTTCAATAAATGACCCTTTTTTATTCTTTAAAGAGGAGTTATGTTCTTATTTGATGTGGGTGGTTAGGCAAGCAGACATAAATTATACTATAGAATACATGTACGTGTAAATATTCATATATTAAAATGCAAAATACTTAAAAATTAAATTGAACTCATTGAAACTGAAAATTTTAGCTTGATGTTGATGATTTTTAGTTAAGTAGTGTGTATATAAAGGTTAAGGACAAACGAGACGTTCCTTAATAATAGATAAATTTTTCTAAGAGTTTGTCATTGAAGTGTTGCTACTTAAACATGTTTACTCACAAAAAAATTAGGCATCTTACCAGGCATTTCTGCAATATACCAGGGGTAGTTTTTCTTATATAATCCTTTGGGGAAGAAAAATAATTTTCCAATTTCAAATGTTTAAGTGTTTCGATTATTAAAAACGTGTAGAAAGTGGTAAAAAAATCAGAATGTTATTAAAAATTCCAATTTCAAATGTTTAAGTGTTTCGATTATTAAAAACGTGTAGAAAGTGGTAAAAAAATCAGAATGTTATTAAAAAAATTGAATATTTTTCATACATCACGAAAATATACAAAACAGATTTTGAGAAACGTCTTGTCTGACCTTAAGATTCCGTATAAATCAAAGATACGACAGCACTCCATTTAATTTCAATTTTAGTTAATCATCCAGAACATACATTTCAAACAAAACGAGGTTATAGGTACACCAAGCACATTTTCTCGATAACATGTTCTATTCAAACATAGTGAAGTGTTATTAATTCTTTTCTTTTTTTCCAGCATACACTACATGCCATATATCCATCCGGATGGCAACCCTAGCTTGGATCATCAGAAAACCACAGCCTCGTTTCAGCGCAGACCCTGTCAATTTCCGTTTCCGGTTTCGTGTGGACCCATCCCTTCAACACACAGTTATTGGGACCAAATGGACGTTCAACAGAGAAATAAGATCCTGTCTCACCTGATGTCTGAGCAAGCGGAGCAGCATCAGGCCTTCTCCAGACCCAGCTGTCAGTACACCACGAGTGTTCCTCAGTTTCCACCGTCGTATAACGTTCCCTCCCTTGCCGTGCCCAGTGGATTTGGATTCTGATTCCTTGTTTGCAGATCTTACACTCTTCCTTACTGGAAATCGCGTATCAAGAACTGAACGAATACTGGGGAACCTGTACTCTCTTTTGATTGCTGAACATTGGTGATTTAGTGAATACTCATGATATCTTAAAACTCTCGTTCAACTTTGTGCACTAACATACCTGACGTAAAATTCTGTGCATATATAGATGTGAAAACAACAATTTTCTAGTTTTTGCGGTGTAAATACCATCTGTTATACATGTTATATGCATTCAAAACAAAGGTGCTATTTTTGTAAATAAAATTTTTTGTTAATTATTAAAATGGTACAAATAGGTTGTTGTATTTGGTGTTTTTATTTAGACGACTTCCTGAAAAATTATTACTTTAGAATGAAAAAAAAGAAAGAGGTCGTATAAGGCGTGGACAATTCCCCGCTCTGAGACAATACAGTATGTTTCTCAATTTTCAAAATTCATGAAAAAGTTATATTTTTCTAAAAACATGTTGTCGGTAATGTCATCTTCAGAACTATTATCTTCTATTATTTGATTTTACTGAACGATTTATAATTTGACAATCTTTTTTCTAAGTTGACAGTTAAGCATATTTATTGGAAAATGGGTTTTACTAGAACCATAAAAAATGAATTTCTAACATGCATGGGTCAAGTCTCCAATTTTCGTTAACGCTTAAATGATAATAACGTAAGTGTGAAATAAATTTCTTTTGTCCAAAAAATGGAATCTGAACCCATTCTATATGAAAATTGAACTTTTCTGAAAAAAAAAAATGTACGCTTAAACGAACCTGTTCATTCAAATCACACTGACAGACATATACTTCGTAGACTAGTGGTTTACGCGGTCGGTCCTGTGCCAAACCCTTCGATATGGAGAGAGTTCGAATCATACGTGAAGAGTTTTCTTTTTTTCACATCTTAAAAACATGAGTGAAAAAATGAATTATTTAAGCAATGAAAAACAGAATTAAATGTATAAAAGATTATATAAATCATTTAATTTTGGGAAAAATGTAGCTTTTATAAACTTTTAGAATTGAGAAATGTCTTTTTGTCAGAGCGTGGGATTGACATCGCCTTGTACGCCTCCATTCTGTAAATATACAGAATGTAATGAAGCTTAAGGTACTCGTATGAACCAATTAATGTTTTGCAGTGAACAATTCATCTTTTAGAATAAGAGAGGTAGTCCCTATTGATGAGTCATGATTTTAAGACTTCTAAAATTTAGATTTCATAATATTAGGGCCTATTACTACATGTAGTGTTAGGTCCCTTTTTTAAAACATAGCACTACTTTCTTGAACTAGTATTTAAATGTGAATTTATAATTATTGTAGCAGGAAAGTCCTTTTCCCAGTAGCGCTGCCACCAGCTGATTATCTCCCATCAGCAAGGAAACTCAAATATGACCTCTTATAAAAATAATAATAAAATGACCTGACCTACTCGGCTATCAATACTTTTACCTTGACCTGACCAAAACCTGAACAGAAGTCTTAAAGACTTGTAAATGAGACTAAAGTTCATCAAGTTAATAAATGTATTCATTCAAATCAACATAACAAGCAAAATACATAAAACAACGCGACTGAGGACTTCACTCATGTGCGAAAAACCGTTACATTAAATTAACACGACGATGAGATCGACCAATATTTCAACACAATTAAAGGGGGAAAACTCGGGATAAGTAAATGTCAAAAGCAAGAAGGTCAATCACTTCTTGTATAGAATCCAAAAACTAAACTCATCTGAGGCAATCACTCCTGAGTTTCTTATCAATAATTAGAAATGAATAAACTATAGAATTCTCAGGGGAAAATCACCCTTAAGAATCTAAAAGTTCCTAATAAAATTTCTCTGAGGAAAATCACTTTTGAGAAATACCCTAAGTCTACATACAACAGTAATTAAATTAATTATCTGTGAAACATAATCGCTTGAGACAATCATCAAGTTATGTTTTAACTAAGACTTCTCTAAAAAGATAATTTCTCTCACAACTAATTAAAAGAAATAATAATTTCAGAAACCAGATTCACCAGTCTTTTCAATAAAGTTAAAATTAAACAACTCAATAAAATTCTTCCAAATCAAGTTTGCTATCAAATCTCAACTGATCAAAGTCTCAAATAAATCCCTAAAATTAGTCAAATAAATCACCAAATATTTCTACTTCTCATAAATCAATAAAACAACTTTCCGTAGATAAAAATTAAATAAGTTTCCTTTCTAAAATCAAGATGTAGCCAAAACAATAACAAAATAAAAATGACTTACGTTGCCTAGAATGAGAGAGAACCAAAAGACTTCAATTACAGAATTTTCCTAGCTTTTATACCATGAAAAACAGAATTCTATTCTTTGCACGAGCGAATCATAGAAAAATACAGAAAAACACAGAATCTGTATTATCACGTGACATGAACAGAAAATATAACAGAAAATCTCAATACAGAATTCTCTAAGTAAAATCATGTCGATTCTCGTCTAGAAAAATTATATAACAACCTGTAACATTTAAATCATAAACATTTCTCATGTTTTCAAAAATCTTGTATACATTCAGTCGTTATCGAAAGAACATGCCATTCATATTTCCCGCAATAATAGAAAAATCGATAATCTAACATTCGGAATGCCTCAGTATTCTTTATATAAAACATAGTAAAGTCCGTAAACACAGGAAGTGTGAAAAACAAAAGTAAACATGATTTAAACATGTGCTTCATTTACCGTAGAACAAACAAGTAAGTCAACTTTATACTGATGTACATTAAATCAAACTGTTTAAATACTATCATGTACACTTCTTTTACTTATCGAAAACACAATGATATAAAAAAAAAATAAGGGGGTTGGGGGTCATAACACTACATTATCGTAAACCTGTCAATGTTAGTAGTGCTCATATCGACCTGGTTTT
>NW_026925861.1:0-10382 GCF_032062105.1 Saccostrea cuccullata
CGATTTCCTGATTTTAAAATGCGATTTTGTCGCCCCTTTTTGTAAAAAATGGCTAAAGATATAAACTGGAGACTTATTGAAGACGATAGCTTGTGACTTTCTGGTTTGCAGAATCACCTTTTTGTGCGTCGTCATTACTTCCGGTCGTTGCGAGATTCGAATTAAAAAAATCAAATTTTCTAACTTTTTTGTTTTACAATATTTTTCAATTTATCATTGGAATGCTAGTAGAAACCCTTCTTATAATGCTTACTATATGATTTTTCTGAATATTGATAAATCTAAACTCTAGATATTAGCATTCAAAAATCTGAAGCGGCTCCAAAATGGCGGCTGTCAGCTGAGCGTTTGCTTGAACGAAGTTAACATAAGTAGAAATGAAATGTAAAGGAATACTTGGATTGTCATGTCATAGATACGTTGCAATATGCTGTGTCAAACTAAGATCTAATCCAAGGTCTTCTCAAACGTCTTCTATAATTGATTTTGGTTGGTTCTCAAGTACAAAAAGAAAAGACTAAATGTACATATGAAATACGATACCTAATATCATTTGATTTGCACCACGGAAAGATCTTAAATCATAGTTATAAGTAATAGTTTTTCAAGAAAGAATATCAATATCTGAGTCCTTGTCCGTTGTAGGGCGAGGGACGTTTTTCGACGAATCCAGTCTTCTCATGAATTGTGGAAGTCGAGCACTTTGGTGATATATAGGAAATTGATATATGCAAAAAAAAAATCATTGCCATTTCACTGCTTTAGTGTTACTTGCCTATATACGATGTTATAAAGGTAAAATGTGTTAAATATACTTTTTAAACCTCGAAATAGCCAATAAGAAAATTTTTAACTATATTGAATTTAACACATCTATTTAATAAAAAATTCCAAAGAAAAGATTTACTCGTTACGTTTGGAGCAAAATAAGCCAACTTAGCACGACTTTCATTATTCAAGGACGGATAGGCTGGTGCAGAAGTATATAGTCGTGCAGATAAAAGATTACATCAACATGTCTTAATGAGAAATTACAAGGGAAAAGTTGATCGCATCAAGAATAATTGAAATAAATAGTTTCATCATTTCATCAGTCCTCTTTCTGCTTATAGTTATTGTTAAATGTGAAACTCAAATAACAAAATTCAATGTGAATCTGCTTGCAAAAAAAAAAATGTTGCCGCGGCTACCTTTCATACTAAGAAGATTTAATCATTATTTGGTATCGTGTCCCGCCATACATAGTGATAAATGGACTGATGATGTAGACGTGCAGGCAACTTAATTTGAGGAATAAAGGATTATATGGAGAGTCTGTTTGGAGGTTGCAGAGAGAGATGGGGGGGGGGGTATGTATGAGGGATATTTTAAAATATTTTGAATAAACTAAGAACTTGTTCAATCTCTGCTTTTTCTACTTGCTAGGTAAAGTTTCCTCGTTTTGCTATCCTCCGTGTATCGTCATAATCCCGTCCCGGGTCTCGACTGCCCGCACGTAACATGCAAGGTTTCACTTTGAAATCAGCGGAAGATCCTGGCTTATCTTAGCTATATTAATGTATATCCCATTTTAAAACCATCTTCATAAGAATTCATGAAGGGAGTATTCAGAAGAAAATATTTCTCTTCTTATACCATGGGGATATTTTAATCTTTCAATCAATCATGTTGGGGAAAAAGTGGGGGAGAAGCCCCCTGTTGCTACGTGCCATTTAAAAATTTGAAGCGGTGGTCCACAATGACGTAATGGTAAGGGCGTTGAATTCTCAAGCTGGCAACCCGGGTTCCTTCCCACATATCTCCGATTTTTTTCACTTTTCATTTCGATTTTACGTTTTTCTTTCAGAAACGGACGGAAGACCTCTCGTTGCTCGCAACAACTTTCTTTCTAGTTATCGCGCATGCACGTGCGCTTTGCTCTGATTGGCTGAAACTAAAGTCTTAATATCTTTCTTGTTTTTTGACGAAATCCTTTGAAATTTTGAACATAGTCATGTATTACGATATCTTACAACATGATATATAGCAATTATCATGAAAACACGTGTATGCACGTGCACTGCAATCTGATTGGCTGAAACTTTAAATAGCTATAACTCCCTTGGTTTTCAACCAAACAGGATGGGATTTGGAACATATATATATATAATGGACTTCTACAAGAAGGTATGGACACCATGCACATGCATACACGTGCGTGTACGTGCGCTGCAATCTGATTGGCTGAAACTTTAAACAGCTTTAACTCCCTTGGTTTTCAACCAATCAGGATTGGATTTGGAGCATAGAGATATATAATGGACTTCTACAAGAAGGCATGATCACCATGCACATGCATGCATGCATGTGCGTGTACGTGCGCTGCAATCTGATTGGCTAAAACTTTAAACAGCTATAACTCCCTTGGTTTTGAACCAAACGGGGTGAGATTTAGAACATAGATAGATGTAATGGACTTATACAAGAAGGTATGGTCACCATGCTCATGTATGCACTTGCGTGCACGTGAAATGGGTAAAATTAAAAATACACTTGAATGAGCGGGGTTTTTTTTTTTTTTATACTTTTGGATTAAATACTTTAATATTTAGCATATTAAAATATATAGATTGTGTAGACAATATGATATGGTCATTACGCACATGCATTCACATGCGCAAGTGTGCAATGATAAAATTTGAATGAACATAGTACACTTTTGGGTAAACGTTGTTAAAGTCTCAAATGCATAGAGTTTGTCTTATTTAATTACGCTTACAGAGAATATGACTATAAAAGGGAGTTGGGGAGCGTTTGGGAACATCTGTAACGGTCCCCGTTACAATTAGCACTAGTTATTAAGTCTTCCTGTTCACAACGGAAGACTTATAGTGTTTGTATTGTTAAGTCTTCCGTTCACAACGGAAGACTTATAGTGTTTGTATTGTTTCTTTTTATTATTATTATTATTATTATTATTATTCCTCCCAAATTTTGTGAGCGCGATTACTCAGAGATAGTCGGATGGATTTTCACAATTTTTCGAAGGATAGTAGGCTGATATGTGAAGTTTATATAAAATTCCGTTTTTTGAAATATTTACTTCCGGTCCGAAGTTATGGCCGAATTTCCAAATTTTAAATTGACTTTTGTCCGGAATTTTTCTCAAGAACAGGTTGTGGTAAAAATGTGAAATTTACGGGAATATTAGATCATCAAATTCTCTTTGTTTTGACGTAGTTTTCGTGTGTTCCGTTACTTCCTGTCCGAACCGGAAGTGAATTTGTGTTTTGGACAATTTTTAAATTTTTTGTTTTTAATAATTTTTTCAAGTTATTTCTAGGTATAATAGAGATTTGTCCACAATAGCCAAATATATGATTTGTTTTGAAATCAGATCACGCGTTTTTTAGATTTCAGCTACTTTCGTTTTGCATTTATAAAATCAAAGTACTGAAAGTACTAAAGGAGCATTTCTTACTTTTAATTACATGAAGGTTACGTTTACATGTTTTTCTGCATACAAAAATCAAAACATACTGACTCATTTATATTAGGTGTAAGATAACATAATTGCAATGAAAATCAAAGTACTGAGAGGACTGATTTAGATAACAACCTTTTTCTCACTAAAGTGTACATGTACATGTATGTAGTATGAGCAGGCATGTTTTTCCTACACATAAACATCAATGCATATAATAAGTTGCCTATGGAAGCTTTATTTTTGTAAGTCAATAAAAATCATAGTACCGCAAGTACTGAAAGGATATTAACTATATTATTTTACTTTGACTTATATATACATGTAAATTTTTCTTTGAATGCAAAAATTCAATTCATATAAACACGTATTATAATTTGTCATGTGTTTTCATCAAGGATGGTGAGTAAATCCATTTTTGTAGTGAAAATCAAAGTACCGCAAGTTCTGAGACGTTGTCTTCTAGATACTCCGCATTTATTTTTTTGATTTAAAGAAAGTTAAAATATGCTTCTTAACAAAAAAAAAAATTGCATGCAGAAGAACAACAGATGCATTCATTTTTGCAGTAAAAATCGAAGGACTGCAAGTACCGAAATGACATACTTAGTTTCTAAAAAATCAAAGGACTGCAAGTACCGAAATGAAATACTCAGTTTCTTACAATTTAAAATTTATTACATAATGTACACGTTTCTCTACATAATAAAAACAATGCAAACGGTATCATACAGGAACGGAAGACTTTTTTTGTTGCCATGGCAACAAGAGTCTAGTTTCTTTTTTTATTATTATTATTATTATTATTATTATTCCTCCCAAATTTTGTGAGCGCGATTACTCAGAGATGGCTAGATAGATTTTCACAAATTTTCTCATGTAAGTAGGTTGATATGAAGTTTATATAAAATTCCGTTTTTTGAAAAATTCACTTCCGGTCCGAAGTTATGGCCGATTTTCGAATTTTAAAATGGACTTTTGTCCGGCAGTTTTCTCGGAAACGGTTTGATGTTTAAGATATGAAATTTACAGGAGTATTAGATCATAATATTCTATTTGTTTTGAAGTTGTTTTCGTGTGTTTCAAGTACTTCCTGTCCGAACCGGAAGTGATTTTGTTTTTGGTCAATTTTTGATTTTTTTGTTTTTAGATATTTTTTCAAGATATTCTTATGTAAAACAGACATTTTTCTACAAATACTAAATATATAATTTGTTTTTAAATCAGATTCTGCATTTTGTATATTTTCGGTACCGAATTTTTTTCTATTTACGTAGTATGTATAAGGTAGGCAAAGAAAGATAACTCTGACCTGTGAATGAGAATAGAACTTTCGAGATAAAGGCGGAAATAGTATTGATGACGTTAGAGACATATATACGCTCTCCAGATCAACATATTTACACATTCAATATTCTCTCTTTTGCATGTTTCTTAATTCACTATTTGCATATTAGTTAAAATTTGGCTATGTAGTGTCAGTCTGTATATTGAAAGATTTTGATTTACAAATTCATATCTAAAAAAAATATCCGTTCTGTGTCAACTAAGCACTTTGAAGAAAATAATATTGTACGCAGAATACATTACAGCGATGTATATACAAATTATTCTACAAAAATACTAAACATATTATTTATTCAATCCGATTCTGCATTTTGGAGATTTAAGGTTCCGTAAATAAATTCATTTTCTCTATTTACGTATATACATATGTATTGACAATGAGCAAAGATAGATAACTCTAGCTGACTTGTAAGTGGGAATAGAACTTTTGAGATAAAGGCGGAGGTGATCCAGGTGACATCGCAGACGTCTATATAACACTTTTCACATAAAAAAAATAATTAGACTTTGAGTTTCCACATCCAGGGACGTAGCATCCGGGGGGGGGGGGGGGGCAGGGGGGACCTGGCCCCCCCACTTTCCCCCAACATAACCTTTACTATAGTTATTGTACATTGATAGGATGGTTGGCCCCCCCACTTTATAACCATAGTATAGTGATAGCAAGGATTGTAAGGAAAAAATTTGAAGTGATAGTAAGTTTGCTTTGAAAAAGTTGGCCACTAACCCCCCCCCCCCCCCCCCACGAAATAGGATTTTCGAGTTTGGGCAACTTTTAATTTTTTTTTTTTTTTTTTTTTTTGCTTGTCAACTTTTTCAGGTAAGTAAAAAAAAATTTTTTTCTCAGGTTGGCCCCCCCACTTTCAAAAACGATGCTACGTGCCACATCCACTTCTGCATGAAAGATTACGTTGGTTACTGCTTTCAGTATATGCATAGTTTAAAGTTGTCAGTGTAGTGTAAATCTGTAATGTCTGTTATGATTATATTAAAAAAAAAAATTCTTAATTCATTCTCTAATTTGAATGCAAAATTATCCGGAATCCGAGTTTTATTTTCGATTCTAAAATATTATATGTACTCAAAAAAGAACTGAGAGATAGAAGAGTAGGTGTAAAGCCTTTAGAAATAAATTGATATCTGCAACTTTAATAAAGAAAGAAAATCAATCTATAGATTTGATTTGGTTTAAACACGTATATTTCATTGATTAAAAGTCTTATAGTGTTGTTTATTATACATGATATATACTTTTATATACCCGAGAAGTTATTAAAGATGAGAAAAAGCGATTCTTGGATTTTTGTGAAATACACTGTACTAGTACTCAAAGGGTTAACATTATGTGAAAATAACGCGTTTCTGTGTGAAATAATGCTACGCTAAAACATGATACAAAAACATCTGCAAAGGTCTGTTGATATGTTAGATAAAGTATACGAATGAACACAATTTTATGCAATGCTATATAATTATATGTATGTACATGCAACCTTAAGTATTTTCCTTTTAATTCATAAAACATAAAATTACCGAGTATGTAATTCTTTTGAAGCCCCACCCCCCCTCTTGATTTTATTCGGAGACATTATTGCAACTATAGGCCTTTGAATTATAAATTCGTTATGCAATTAAATCTGGAACGTTTGGTTATAATTACCATAAACATGTATGCAGAATTCATATTCTATAATAGTAGATTTTTCATTACGCAAGATACTGAAATTTACATGTCTGAGAGAGAGAGGGGAGAGAGAGAGAAAGAGAGAGAGAGGGTGTGATTCCCTTTTCATCCTGCATCCTATCAATTTACATAGACAAAAAATCAGTTCAATATCAGTTGTACCCATTCTTTATTAAATATTTTCTGATTTCATAGTCCGTCATAGTCACTCTCTGTATATTTTTTCTGCTTAAGAAGTATTACACTAAGTGCACATGTATTGACCTGTCAATCAAAATTACCGGACGCTGTATGCATTGCAATAAAGTTGTTCGAAATGATTTTTATTAAGTATGATCTGTAAGAAAATCTGATGCAACAAATTTGAGAAATGAAAAATAAAATAAAAACATGGCTAGAGTATCATATATCTGTAGTATGGACTTCAGTTGTGGGACGTGGAGACCGGTCCGTCAGATGAGATATCGTTTAAATCGAGGTCCCCGTGTGTCAGATGGTACTGACTCAAAAAGATTCCTCACTGTTCAATGGCGATTAGATCCAAATTATAGGACAACATTTTGCTGTCTCCACCGGCGAGTGGAGGCTTCTCCATGTGAAAAATTCTCGAGAGGGACATTAAACAACATATAATCAATTAATCGATTGCTGAATAATTCCTGTAGTTGAATAATCTTTCTGCTGACAAATCTCGATAGTATTGCTGTAAAAATCAACGACTTTATGTTTAATGTGGTACTAACTTAGTTCATGACATTTTAATAACACCATCACAATTGTGCCAGAACATAAACACAGTGGAGTTTATGAAGTAGGTGTTCGTTCGTCCGTTGGTTTGTCTATGATACACGTGTAGCTCTTATGATTGCCAAAATGCATAAGAACAAGATTGGTAATGAAAATCAAAGTACCTAAAGTACTGAAAGACCTTTTTGCATTTTTTTTTCTTTCAGAGTGCATATGATATCTATGTTTTTTGCAGAGAAAAAAGCAAACTCTTACAGATTTAGAAGAACGGAAGACTTATTTGTTGCCATGGCAACAAGATTCTAGTTCTTATTCTTATTATTATTTTTCTTCCTGGGAAAATTTTGTCCGCGAGTGATCTTGTAAACTACACATCCGACTTAGGTGAAACCTTTTTAGGGTAAGTAGGCATGTTATGTAGATTTGCGGAATCAAGGTCATTTTGCGCGCACGTGCTTGCAAGAGCGCGCACGTGCAAAACTTAAAATGACCAATATAAAATGGATATAACCGTAACTTTTCTATTTTGTGACGAAATGTTTTGAAACTTATAATGTAAGGATATATTAGTAGTAAGCACAAGATGACATGGTCAAAATAGCAAGATCGCACGCGCATGCACGTGCGCTTCGCTCTGATTGGCTGAAACTAAAGTCTCAATATCTTTTTTGTTTTTTGATAAAATCATTTGAAATTTTGAACATAGTCATATATTAGGGAGATCTACATCCTGTATTATAAGATTTATCATGAAAGCATGTGCATGCACATGTGCTTGCAGAGCTCGCACGTGCAACACGAGAAATGTCTAATATAATTGATACAGACGTAACTATTTAAATTATTGATGAAATGCTTTGAAACTCATATTATAAGTATATATTAGAAGCTAAGACAAAATGACATGGTCAAAAAAGTAAGATTTTACGCGCATGCACGTGCGCTTCGCTCTGATTGGCTGAAACTAAAGTCTCAATATCTTTCTTGTTTCTTGTCATAATCCTTTGAAATTTTGAACATAGACCTACATTATGAAGATCTACAAGCATGATGTATAAGAATTTTCGTGAAAGCATGCGCATGCCCGTGTGCTGCAATCTGATTGGCTGAAACTTTAAATGGCTATATCTCCTTTGTTTTTTGACGAAATGCTTTGAAATTTAAAACATAGTCATGCATTAGGATATCCTACAATATGATTTAGAAAAAAATCATGAAATCACGCACATGCACATGCGCTGCAATCTGATTGGCTTAAACTTGAAATGGCTAAAACTCCCTATTTTTCAACCAAACAGGATGGGATTTAGAACATAGATAGATATAACGGGACTCCTACAGGAAGGTATGGTCATCATACACGTGCACGCACGTGCGTGCATTTGGAACGAGTGAAATAAAAATACATTTGAAAAAGTGATTTTTCATTCTTTTGGACCGAATGCTTTAATATATTGTATATTTAGATATGTAGATAGTGTAGACAAGATGATATGATTATAACGCACATTCATTAACATGCGCACGGGTGCAATGCTAACATTTGAATATAATTGGTATCCTTCTGAGAAAACGTTGTTAAAGTCAAAAATGCACAGAGTTTCTCTTATTTAATTAAGCTTACAGGGAATATGGCACAAAAAAGGAGTTGGGGAGCGTTTGGGGAACATCTGTAACGGTTCCCGTTACAATTAGCACTAGTTAGATTGGTTGTTTTAGTTAAGGAATAGAGAATCTGATTTTCAAAAATGATGTTTGTTCTGATGCCCAGTGAAAGATTTACGTGGCCATCGTTACTTTCATCGAGTTGTTCCCCTTTGAAAATTTACACGCACGTGAGTATTTTACAAAATATCGAAATAATACAAAAAAAACCAAAAGAATATATACTGTCATCAACATGATTTTGCATGTTTCTTGCATTGCTATATTAGATATAACGGTGATCTTCACACTCTAAATCGTTGAACTGTGAACAACTAGTGTACACTTTATATTGAAAATATCTGGGAGGTCAACATTACAGCTACATCGTAAAATTTCAACTCATTACCGCTACATTTTTTTCAAATTTTCGACCGATCATTACCGCTACATTTTTTTAGTCGAAAACAACCGCTACATATGGAATCAGCCAGGTATGCAGGTACGGAAAATAAGTTTCAAGTAGGTCAAACTCCAAGTTCAAGGTCAAAGGGTCAAAATTCCTAATATCAAAGGTCTTGTCACAAGGATTAAAAATGAATAGTGTGAAAGCACTAGCCTTTCTCCCCAAAATATATGGCCAAGGTTTGTCTTTTTTTAAATACGTCAAACTCAAATGTCAAGGTCAAAGGGTCAAGGTTCTTGGTATTGAATGAAGGGTCTTCTCACAAGGATTACATATGTGAAGTATAAGATCATTAGCCCTTAGCGTTCAAAAGTTATGACCAAGGTTAAAGTTTTTACATTAGTATGGAAATCTCCAAGGTCAAGCTCAAAAGATCAAGGTAATGGGTATCCAATCAAAGGAATTGCACAAAGAATACACGTTTGAAGCATGGAATCCCTAGTCCTAACCCTTCAAAAGTTATGGCCATAGTTAAAAAATTTAAAATGAAGGTCAAACTCCAAGGTCAAAGGATCAAAGTTCTTGATATCAAATGAAAGGTCTTGTCACAAGGATTAAATATGTAAAGTATGAAAGCACTAGTCCTTACCCTTTAAAAGTTAAGGTCAAGGTTTTCTTGTTTAAAAGTACGTCAAACTCCAACTTCGAGGTCGAAGGGTCAAGGTAATTGGTATCTTATGAAGTGCCTTATCACAAGGATTACATATGTGAAGTATCAAAGCACGACCGCTTACCGTTCAAAAATTATGGCCAAGATTAACGTTTTTAAGTATAGAAATCCCCAAGGTCAAGGTTAAAAAGTCAAGTTAACTGGTATTCAATGTAAGGTCTTGCCACAAAAAAATACATATATGAAGTATAAAAGTCCCGGTATTTATTGTTCATAAGGTATGGCCAAAGTAAAGGTAAAAGGAGAGCTTGGACTTCCGTGTTCTACTGGCCCGTAGAAGTGATTATATACTATAGCCTCTTATTTATTACGATGGTATATATGTTATGATAAAACTTTTGTTGAATTGCCACAGATAAAC